>NW_004949188.1:147203-153343 GCF_000317375.1 Microtus ochrogaster
ACAGAGCTAGTTCCAGGACAGGCTCCAAAGCCACAGAGAAACCCTGTCTCGAAAAACCAAAAAAAAAATGTTTAATGTAGGCTTTTGTGCATTGTTGCACACACTTAGAATCCCAGTACCAGGAAGGCAGAGAAGAGAGGGTCCCAAGGCTCTCTGGCCAGCCAAGTTAGTCAAACCGGCAAGTGCCTGGTCCTGGTGAAGGACCTGGACTGGAGAACTAAAGTGAACGGTTGCTGGGGAAGGACACCAAGATCCGTCTCTGGCCGCCACAGGCACACACTGACACACACCCAGTGGGAAAATGTAGCCTTTCAAGCTCGTGGCCTCACCTCAGACAAGCCTGTACCTGCAGCCTGCCAAGTCATGCTTGCCCCAGGGCACTGGAGTCCAGTTTCTTTGGGCTCTCACACTCTGGAGTTGTTCAGCAAAACACCTGCCTCTTTCTTCTGGACGGGGGTTGGCTGGTTTGAGGTTTTTTGGTTTGTTTTTTTCTTGGTTTGCTTTTTTTTTTTTCTGTTTTGTTTTGTTTCTGAGACAGGGTTTCTCTGTGTCACCCTGACTGTCCTGGAACTCACTCTGTAGACCAGGTTAGCTTCCAACTCACAGAGATCCTCCTGCTTCTGCCTCCCAAGTACTGGGGTTAAAGGTGTGCAACACCATTGCCCAGCAAATACCTGCTTCTTTGACATGAGGGGCAGAAGGAGGAACTCAGGAAAGGAATTCAGAGAGCCCCTTCCTGGAGCAAACTGAGTTTCCATTAATGTCACCAATCATGCAGTCTCTCTCTGATGTTACCAGCCATGCCCACAGGCTCAGTGGTGCTTGGCTTAGAGGCATCTCGAGAATTTGCTGAGTGACCAAATAACCTAATGGTTCAGACCAGTGCATGTACAACGTCTGTCCCATGATCGTCCACGCCATGGAGGGTGCAGAGGAGGGACAGCAGTCCAGGGTCTGCTGGTGGTCGCCTCTGGGAGGAGTCTCCCTGTCCTCAGGATGAAGTGGACAATTGCTCTGGCTCCAGGAGAGCCCCTCACCCTACGGGCTTTGTGAATTTGGTCAGGGAACAGCTCCTGAGGCTAGCTCAGTGCCAGGTCTGGGAAGGCACATCTAGTGTGGTGATGGTTGTGTGGTGCCTCATGAATGCAGACTTGATGGGTTAAAAAATTGTTTAGTTATTTCTTATTGTTAGTGTGATATGTGTACTGGAGTACCCACCACAGTGTGGAGGTCAGAGGAGTGGGGCTTCTCCTTCTACTAATATTCTGTCTGTGTGTATGTCTGCAGGCCAGAAGAGGGCACCAGACCTCATTACAGATGGTTGTGAGCCACCATGTGGTTGCTGGGAATTGAACTCAGGACCTTTGGAAGAGCAGTCAATGCTCTTAACCACTGAGCCATCTCTCCAGCCCCTTCTCCTTCTACTTTTATGGGGCTCCAGGGATCAAACTCAGGTGCTCTGCCTGCTGACTCATGTAGCTTCCGTCTCCAAAGTCATAATGAACTCTCACAAAACGGGTATAAAAAGCAAAAATTCGGGGGCTGGAGGGGTGGCTTGGTTAAAGGCATGCATTGATTTTGCAGAGGACCTGAGCTCAGCTTCCAGCACTCATGATGGATGGCTCACAGCCGCCAGCCCTGGTCTCTAGGAGGACCTGAGCTCAGCTTCCAGCACTCATGATGGATGGTTCACAGCCGCCAGCCCTGGTCTCTAGGAGGACCTGAGCTCAGCTTCCAGCACTCATGATGGATGGTTCACAGCCGCCAGCCCTGGTCTCCAGGAGGACCTGCAAACTCACTTAAACATGTACATGGCTAAAAAAAAAATTTAAAAATAAAAAATAAAAAGTCATTTTTAAAGCAGAAATTTGGACCTGGTTCAGTAGTGCACAAACGTGATCCAAGCACTCCAAAGGCTGAGGCAGAAGAAATGGGAGCTTAAGGTGAGCTTGGCGTGAATGTTGAGACGCTATCTCCAAAAATATAAAAGTAAGGGCTGAGTTGAATCCCCAGAGCCAAGTACAACCGTGGCCTACACTCACACGCATGAGCATACAAACACACACACACACACACACACACACAAAGACATGCAACACTTTTTGAATTTCGTGTCTTGTGGTTCTGGGAGACAGGAGGCTTTCTGAGTCTCCATGGTCAGCCACCCTAGCCTAATTCCAGCATGAGAGACCCTGTGCCAAAACCCAATATAAACGGTGCCTGGGGACTAACACTGAGGTTGTCCTCTGTCCTGCTCGCACATGTGCGCGCGCACACACATCCAACTCACAACACAGCGACTGGACAAATGATGAACTTATCTGACGAGACCCTTATCCACACAGGTCCTGGGGTGGGGGCATGCCTTTACTTTGTGAGGAACCTGGCCCCTCAGCCCTTTCTTAGAAAAAGCCTAGGCATTCAGGCAGAGAGACCGAGTCCTCAGGGTGCGGGAATGGCCCCTGTCGTGAACGACAGGGCTTCTGAACACTGGACATGAGTGGCACAGAGGCAGCCACTGACAGGTTAAGCCTGGAGAAGGGACGGGACTCACAGCTACCTGCCGGGCTGGCAGCTGCAGCAAGGGCAGCGGTAGGACTGGGTGCCCTGACCTCGGGAAGATCGCGATCATGTCGGGGACGGACGAGAGTGGAAGGTGGTGGGCAGAAACTGGCTCTGGGTGGGTGCGAGCTCGGGAGGACCTGTGTGGGGTACAAGAGAGATGCGGGTGCTCCCTTGCGCTCACTCGTGGCCGCGGAAAAAACACTGAGGACGTGACCATGATGGTCCCGTAGGGATAGTGGAGGCAGCAGGTGGTTGGTTGGTAATGGAGAGCTAAGAAAGGATGTGTGAAGTCTTGTTGAATATCTGGGAATGGGTAGAGTAGGGACTTTCGAGGTCCCAGTCCTAAGTGAAGAGGTTTTGGAGAGCTATAATCCCCATCTCTTATCCACAGGCCCTGGGGTATGGGCATACCTTTCCTTTGGGGAGAAGCTTCGTCCCGCAGCTCTGCTGAGGAGTCCGTTTTCTTCAGGGATGTGGCCCCTGGTAAGGTACCGACGCCCCTACATCCACGCACAGATAAGCACTAACTGTACTCAGTGGGTTGAGAAGAAGCAAACTCGCTCTGTAGACCAAGCAGTCTTGAACTCACAGAGATTTGCCTGCCTCTGCCTCCCGAGTGCTGAGATCAAGAGCGTGCACCACCACTGCCCGGCTACATGTATTAAATTACCAAAGAATAAATTTAAAAATCCTAAAATAATTTTGAAAGCACACAGAGGCCTGGAGCTGTGGTTCAGTGGCTTAGCACAGAAAAGTGCCACGCTCTTACCCTGGAGCTGCAAGTGCTCTTACCCTCTGAGCCATCTCTCCAGCCCTGTAGTAAGCACTCTTAACCACTGAACCATCTCTCCAGCTCTCCTTGTTATTTTAAGACAGGATCTTATTAAATTGCCCGAGCTGGTTTTGAACTCACTCTGTGGTCCAAGGGGACCTCTAACTTATCATCCTCCTGCCTCAAACTTTCCGAGTAGACGAGATTTGTTTTGCTTTTAACCACTGTAATGTAAGTTTTATTGACTTGTGGCTGTTTTTGTTTTTCTGTCGTGTGTGCGCGCGCGCGTGTGTCTGTGACCAAGTCGAGGTGGTCAGCACACGTCAGGCGAGTGCCGTGCCACTAAGCCAGCCTGCCACTCTGCTCACATCTCTTCTCCGTGCTGCCCTTGGTTCTACAGAGGCAGCGTGGACCCCACTGTTGCCAGGTTTTCCGCGGCATCCTAAAAGCAGCCTTCAGAAGCAGACGTTAGCTGGCTGTGGCGGTCACTGATACAGTGGCTGGGAGTGAGAGTGGGGCTCAGTGTGGACAATGTGCCTAGTGGCCTTGGGTTCTGGGGCTCAGTGTGGAGAATGAATGGGCCGAGCGGCCTTGGGTTCTGGGGCTCAGTGTGGAGAATGCGCCGAGCGGCCTTGGGTTCTGGGGCTCAGTGTGGAGAATGTGCCGAGCGGCCTTGGGTTCTGGGGCTCAGTGTGGAGAATGTGCCGAGCGGCCTTGGGTTCTGGGGCTCAGTGTGGACAATGTGCCGAGCGGCCTTGGGTTCTGGGGCTCACTGTGGACAATGTGCCGAGCGGCCTTGGGTTCTGGGTTCTACTGCCAGCACTGGGGTGGGGGTAAAAGCTCATCCTTGCGCTGTAGCATCCCTGGGCATCGCTCCTTCTTGGACCATCCCCTGTTCATATCTTAGCTTGGGTCAAGCCCCAGTTTGAAGAACGTACATCTCACTCCTGAGAGATTCCTTTGTTTGTGCAGGGACTGAAGCGAGGGCCGCACTCGTGAGTTGCTGTACAAACTTCTGTGTTTTACTCACTCTGAGCCCCGGTGACCTCCTCTATATAATTCCCAGAGGCCAGTCATAACCTAAGGAATGGGGGATTATTCTGTGGGGAGATTCACGAAAAGCAGCCAGCATGGAGCCTGGCACACAGCGGAGGCCCAATACAGGATGCTGTCTACTGTTTCTAGCATGATAGATGGCAGCCTTTACTCCCCACTGTGCCCTCAGCCCAGGTTGGCAGCTGGTGCTCATTAAGCTATTAACTCTCTGTCACCAGTGGAGGTGTCTGATGCGACGCTACACAGTTGGTCCTAGCAGGATTTTAGCAACTTTAGGAGGAAGCTGCTCTCATTATTCCCATTCTGCAAATGAGGACAGGGAGGCACAGAGATGTAGTTAGGGAATGCTGCGGACAACGGGTAAAGGAAGACCGGGTCCCACTCCATCCTGAGAGGACCAATATTGGGAAAACAGAGCAAAGGAAGCCCGAGAAAGGTAGGACATATGTGGTGGTGCACACCTTTAACCCCAGTGCTCGGGAGGCAGAGGCCGGTGGGTCTTTGTGAGTGTAAGGCCAGCCTGGTCTACTACATGGGTTCCAGGACAGCCAGGGGTGTTACACAGAGAAACACAGACATTTACAACTCATAACAATAGCAAAATTGCAGTTATGAAGTAGCAATGAAATCATTTTATGGTTGGGGTCACCACAACATGAAGAACTGTATTAAAGGGTCACAGCATTCGGACAGCTGAGAACCACTGTTATGTTGTATTGGGAATCATGCTCAGAGCCTGTGCAGACTAAGCGTGGATTCCACCACTCAGTACACTCCAGCCAAACATAGATGCATGTGTGTGTGTGTGTGTGTGTGTGTGTGTGTAAGACTGTGTTATGTGTGTAACAGTGTCTGAGTGTGTGACTGTGTGTGTAACAGTGTATGTGTAGGAGTGTGTGTGAGTGTGTGACTGGTGAGCATGTGTGAGTGTGACAGTCAGGGAACAATATCAGGAGTCCTTTCCCTGGCTCTATCTCCCATATTTTATTTTATTATTTTGTGAGACATGGTCTCTTATTGGCTAGGATCTCACCTCATAAGCTACCTGGTCAGAAAACCTCAGGGCTCTGCTGTAATCCCTCCCGGTGCTGGGATTAGTAGCTTTCATTACCAAACCCGGGTTTTTTGTGAGTTGTAGAGATCAAGCTGAGGACCTCATGGGACAGGGTACATGCTTTGATGCTTGAGCCCATCCCTCAGCCCCCACTAGCCATAAACATTCTTAGGACCTTAGTAGCACAAACCAGGGAATATATAAGTTGTAGTACATTGAAATCACAAGTTTCCTTCTCATCTGTGAAGACGCTTCCTGCACAAGGCTAGAGTCGGAGTTCAGTTAAGGTGGGAGAGAATGGAGTCCATAAAGCTGTCCTTGACCTCCACATACACACCGTGACTTCCGCCCTCCCGACACATGTGCTGTGCCCATGTGGAAGCGTGTAATAAAGACAGATGGACCAACAAGAGAGAGAGGAGCGGCACAGTAGCACGCATCATTGTCTCCTAACTGGAGTAACATAACCTTACACTCCAATCGTCTTGCCTTTCCCACCTTAATGAAATTTACCCTCACACTACGAACCAAGAGACACCCTCTCTTCCTTAAGCAGTTTCCTATCAAGTATTCTATCACAGCAACAAGAAAAATAACTAACAGCCGGGCGATGGTGCACGCCTTTAATCCCAGCACTCGGGAGGCAGAGGCAGGCGGATCTCTGTGAGTTCGAGACCAGCCTGGTCTACAGAG
>NW_004949188.1:153613-155415 GCF_000317375.1 Microtus ochrogaster
GGTTAAGAGCACTGCCTGCTCTTCCAAAGGTCCTGAGTTCAATTCCCAGAAACCACATGGTGGCTCACAACCATCTGTAATGGGGTCTGGTGCCCTCTTCTGGCCTTCAAGCATACACACAGACAGAATATTGTACACATAATAAATAAATATTTTAAAAAAAGAGTGTGGCGTGCACACGACAAGAGGCACAGAATGCATGAGCATGAAGTGGACCTTAATGGACCATTCTAGTGGGAGGATGGAAAGCCAAGCACCATTGGAAACGTGGAGAGTCAGCTCCTGATATCTCAGACCCTCAGGGGCTACACCAGACAGGGGCTCAGGTAGGTGAGTCACACTGTCCTTCCTGTCAGCCATTACAATCTCTCCATTCTCACCCTTAGCCCAGAAACAACCCGCTCACAGGCACCCACTCCCCCTCAATTCATTCACTGAAGACCCAGGGTCCCCTAAACCCTTTCATCTGTCTCACCAAACAATTCCTTGCTTTACTACAACCTCCTGCTGCACCCTCCTCCCAGCATACCTCCAACTCCCTGGCAATTCCCCTCTTTCTGTGGACAGGATCCCCTTGGTTCTTTCCTGAAGGCTCCCTCAGTTTTTTATCCTAGCTCACCTCTCTTCCTCTCTGTCACCCACTGACCTGCAGAAGAACTCTGCTGGGCCACTAGCAGACACCACACTCTCCTAAGATCCAGAGTGAGCAACAGAAATCAAGGGATGGAACACCACCCAACAGGCCAGACGTCAACACCTAGAGTTAGCTCAGTCATCCCAACCCCAGATGCCCAGACACCAGCGCAAATGCACTAACATTGACAGTCAAGACAACGTGTCCCCACCGGAAACCAGCAGCCCTGAGAAATGCAGTATAGCTGAGACCCAAGACCAGGACCTCACAACAGCGATGATGAGTGTGCCCAAGGACCTTAGGGAGGATGTGAACACAACTATTAGTGGCACCTGTGAAAACACAAAGGCACAGCTGAATGCAGTAATGTGAACAGTTCAGGACGAGAAAGAAGAATTTAACAAACAAGTAGAATCACTGAAGAGTACCAGACTGCAGGTGGAAATGTAGGAAGTCAGGCCTGGAAGTGCTCACCTTTAATCTGAGCACTGGGAGGCAGGGCCGGGTGGATCTCTGAGCTTGAGACCAGCCTGGTCTACAGTGTGAGTTCCAGGACAGCCAGGACTACACAGAGAAACCCTGTCCAAAACCTAATAAAGAAAGAAAGTATAAACAGAAAGGAAGGGAAAGAAAGAAAAAAGAAAAATTTATAAAGTTAAAGAAAACCCTCAGAGATAAGTTTCACCGACAGAGTGCAAGACATGGGAGAAAGAATCTCAGGTGTTGAAGACAAAGGAGAAGAAATGGATACCTCAGACAAAGAAAATGTTAACAATTTAAAAACAAAAAAAAAACCCCACCATGAACAAACATCCAGGAAATCTGGGACACTATAAAGAAGGGAGAAGAAATCCAGGTCAAAGGCACAGAAAATATTTTTAACAAACTCATAAAAGAAAATTTCCCTAACTTCAATAAGGAGGTACCTATCAAGGTACAAGAAGCATGCAGAATGCCAAATAGACTAAACCGAAAAGAAATTTCCCATAATATATAATAATCAAAAAATTAAACTTGCGCCGGGCGATGGTGGCGCACGCCTTTAATCCCAGCACTCGGGAGGCAGAGGCAGGCGGATCTCTGGGAGTTCGAGACCAGCCTGGTCTACAGAGCTAGTTCCAGGATAGGCTCCAAAGCCACAGAGAAACCCTGTCTCGAAAAAAACCAA
>NW_004949188.1:158135-158791 GCF_000317375.1 Microtus ochrogaster
AATAATATACCACTTCTCAGTGCCTCAGGAAACTTTCTCCAAAATCTACCTCACAGCTGGACATAAAGTAAGCCTCGTCAAACACAAGAAAATTAAGAACATCCTGCATCCTATCTGAGCACCATGGACTGAAGTTGAACATCAACAACAATAGAAACAACGGAAAGCTACGAGCTCATGGGAACGGAACAACTCACTACCGAATGAAAAACAGATTGAGACAGAAATCAAGAAGGAAATTTAAAGCATTTTAGAATTAGGTGAAAATGTAAACAAAACACATCCACACCTGTGTGACACAGTGAAGGTGGTTCTGAGAGGCAAGTTCATAGCACTAAGTGTCTGCAACAAGTAATTGAAGGGATTTCATATTAGCAACTTAAAGGCACACCTGAAAGCTATAGAAAACAAAAGAAGAAATAACACCCAAAAAGAGTAAATGGCAAGAAATAATCAAATTCAGGTCTAAAATTGATAAAATAGAAACAAACAAAAACAATACAAAGAATTCATGAAGCCGGGCGATGGTGGCACACGCCTTTAATCCCAGCACTCGGGAGGCAGAGGCAGGCGGATCTCTGTAAGTTCGAGTCCAGCCTGGTCTACAGAGCTAGTTCCAGGACAGGCTCCAAAGCCACAGAGTAACCCTGTCTCGA
>NW_004949188.1:159136-160355 GCF_000317375.1 Microtus ochrogaster
CCTGCCTCTGCCTCCCGAGTGCTGGGATTAAAGGCGTGTGCCACCATCACCTGGCCTGTCTTGCATTCTTTTATGTTGCGTTTGTTTACTTCTGTGAAGTTGTGTTACTTTGCTTGTCTAAAACATCTGATTGGTTTAATAAAGAGCTGAACGGCCAATAGCAAAGCAGGAGAAAAGATAGGCAGGGCTGGCAGACAGAGAGAACAAATAGAAGAAAAAAAAAGAGAGAAGAAAAGATCAAGGAGCAAGAAAAAAAGTGGCCAATCACCCAGCTACCGAGCAAGCCATGGAGTAAGAAGTAAAGAAAGGAATTTAGGATAAAGAAAAAAGTCCAGAGGCAAAAGGTATATAGAATCATTTAAGAAAAGATTGCCGGGAGGTGGTGGTGCACACTTTTTTTTGTAATATTTATTTATTATGTATAAAATATTCTGTCTAAAGGCCAGAAGAGGGCACCAGACCTCATTACAGATGGTTGTAAGCTACCATGTGGTTGCTGGGAATTGAACTCCGGACCTTTGGAAGAGCAGGCAATGCACTTAACTGCTGAGCCATCTCTCCAGCCTGGTGGTGCACACTTTTAATCCTAGCACTAGGGAGGTAGAGGCAGGCAGATCTCTATGAGTTGGAGACCAGCCTGGTCTACAAGAGCTAGTTCCAGGACAGGCTTCAGAGCAACACAGAGAAACCCTATCTCAAAAAACAAAAACGAAAGAAGGAAAGAAAGAAGAGCTGACTAGAAATAAGCCAAGCTAAACTAAAGCCGGACATTCCTAAGTAAGAACAAGTCTTCATGTGTATCTATTTGGGAACTAGGTGATGGACCCCCAAAGAACAAAGAGCCAAAAGAGTAAAGACAACCAACAACACATCATAAGAATATAATTTAAAAATCTGTACTCCACCAAACAGGAAGACAAAAAGAAATGGATGAATTTCTTGATATATACGACCTACCAAAGTCAAATTATGGTTAGATAAACAATTTAAATAGACCTAGATAGCTAACACAGTCCTGAATAGTAAAAATGCTGGAGGTATCACTCACTATCCCATGATCTCAAATTGTTCTACATGGCTGTAGGAACAAACACAAAATGATATTGGCATACAAACAGATATGTTTATCAATGAAGTCAAACTAGAGGCCCAGACATAATATGTTCATACACCTATGGACACTTTGTTTTATTTTGTTTTTATTGAGCTGTACATTTTT
>NW_004949188.1:160462-163106 GCF_000317375.1 Microtus ochrogaster
GAACTAGCTCTTGTAGACCAGGCTGGTCTCGAACTCACAGAGATCCGCCTGCCTCTTCCTCCCGAGTGCTGGGATTACAGGCGTGGGCCACCATCGCCCGGCGTGAGCTGCACATTTTTCTCTGCTCCCTTTCCAGCCTCTCTCCTTCCCCCTCAACTCTCTCCCAAGGTCCCCATGCTCCCAATTTATTCAGGAGAGCTTGTCTTTTTCTATATCCTATGTAGATTAGATCTATGTCTCTCTTGGGGTCCTCATTGTTATCTAGGTTCTCTGGGATTGTGAACTGTAGGCTGGTTTTCTTTGCTTTATGTTTAAAACCCACCTATGAGTGAGTGCTTGTGATAATTGTCTTTCTGGTTCTGGGTTACCTCAATGTTTTCTAGCTCCATCCATTTTCCTGCAAAATTCTTTTGGAAAGAGAGAACCCATACTGTCACATGGGGTGGTGTGAACAAGAATGGCCCCCATAGGCTCATATATTTGATTGCTTAGTTACTATTTGAATGAATTAAAGGATTGGGAGATGTGGCTTTGTTGGAGGAAATACGTCACTGGGGGTGGGCTTTGAGCTTTCAAAAACCTTTGTCAGGCCTACTCTCTTTCTTGGCCTGCAGATCAGGATACAACGTTCCATCATCATGCTATCTCTAGCACCATGCCTGCTGTGCCTGCTGCCATGCTCTCTGCCAAGATGATAAACCTGTAAAGATCTCCAAAACTGTAAACCAGCCCCAAGTAAATACTTTTTTTTTGGTGTTTCTACATTTTATTATTTCAAATCATGTGAACAATTCCATAAAACATGTGAAAAAAGCAAGGAAGTGTTCAACGCTGAAGGACCCTGGCCTGGGGTGAGGGCATGAAGGGCCTGGCCCCTCAGCAGGCAGCGGCGGTTCCTAGATTAGCCCTAAGGAGCTACATTTAGGTTAATGGAGTCTGGGCCCAGGGCTTCAGGGCAGGGCCCTCAGGGACATTGGCAGTTGTCTGGAACAGCCCTTGGAATCCAATTCCGTAGAGGGCAGGGCAGGGGGCCGCCCGAAGAGGGATGGGTGTAAACACGCAGACACACTCAAGGCACGGAATCACTGGAAAGGGAGTTGGGAGGAGGGGTGCTGGTCAGGACCTGACAGTTTTAAATAGGTTTCTCTAAAAAGTCTTCTAGGTTTGCAGTTTTCCTTTTTTTTTCCCTTTCCTTTTTCTTTTTTCTTTTTTCTTTTTTTTTTTTTTAAGCTACAAGAGTGAGCAGGTGGACTGTGTCTCCAGGAATGGTGGTCTCTCTTGCTTCTTGTGCTTTTTCCTTTGGGGCCTCCGAGCTGCAAAGGGTAGGGTAGGCAGGAGGCTCCCTGTAAACATTTGGACTTGGGTCAGGGCTGGTGTTGGACAAAGCCAGGGGTCTAGGCTGGAGAAGTGGGTACCCCTCCAGACACAGGCCTTGGGAAATTCCGCATGCGCTCCCCTCACCCTAGAACAAGACAACGGTCGGAAAACCAGAACAGATGCCCAAGAAGGGTGTACCATGGCCACTCCCGCCCCCTCAGACAAGGGTGGGCTTCAAACAGAGAGGCCTGTGGCAACCCCTCCAAGTCTAGAGCCAAGGGAGGGGACAGGAGCTGAGAACAGAGAGAAAAGATGGGAGAAGCAGCTGGGGGTGGGGCGGGGGAACAGGCAGGGAGCATGGTCTTCTTGCCCCCATCTTCCTCAGGGGTAGCAGGGAGCAGAGTCGGCGGTGGCCCTGGAGGTGGAGGACAGACATAGCCTGAATTACATGTGACTCTTCTTGCCTCTCTAGACAATGACCTTCTTTGCCCCCCACCTACTTGTTACCAGGGACACAGCTGTGCCCAGGGGCCAGCTTCTGTTGCTGGGTTACGGGGTGTATGTATCAGTAACGCTGGCGGTCACTGCATGTACACCAGGGCCAGTGGGGCTGGCCTGGGCCAGGACTGTCATCTGAGAGACAGATGGCTAAGAACAGCGCAAAGCTGGTCAGTGCGCAGCGGGGTGGCCAGGTCTCCTCGGCATCTAACTAGACTAGTATAACATGCTGGTAAGGAGGCAGTTTCTTCCAAGGAATGCTAAATAGTCCTCTAGCTCTGTCCAGGGCAAAGTCAAGTCCTTCTGCTTCCCTCCCTTGTCTCTGGTCCCCGACTGCCCTGCCCACCCTTGCTCCTTCAGGCTGACTACCCCCAAGGGACCTCCCATAAGTCCCCAGCCCCACCAGCTCTCTGAACTCAAGGGTCTCACTACGTTGTTTCCCAATACCTTGTCTTGATGCCTTCTGACTTACCATCCTGCCAGGCCTGCTGCCCCTCAGAAGAGGCCACAGTCCTTCAGGTTATTCTTGATGATGACGTCGGTGACGGCATCAAACACAAACTGCACGTTCTTGGTGTCGGTGGCGCACGTGAAGTGCGTGTATATCTCCTTGGTGTCTTTGCGCTTATTCAGGTCCTCAAACTTGCTCTGGATGTAGCTGGCAGCCTCGTCATACTTGTTGGCCCCTAAGGAAGACAGTTGTCAGGAGCCATTTCCTTTCGGGACCCTGGAATAACTGACCTGCCAGGCGGGTTACAACCCTAGACTAACTGACCCGCTGGGCGGTTACTGACAGTGAAGACTTTTGTAATTGAAGGCAGGTGGGCTC
>NW_004949188.1:164561-170070 GCF_000317375.1 Microtus ochrogaster
TTTTTCGAGACAGGGTTTCTCTGTGGTTTTGGAGCCTGTCCTGGAACTAGCTCTTGTAGACCAGGCTGGTCTCGAGGTCTCGAACTCACAGAGATCCGCCTGCCTCTGCCTCCCGAGTGCTGGGATTAAAGGCGTGCGCCACCACCGCCCGGCTCTTCAGGTTATTCTTGATGATGACGTCGGTGACAGCATCAAACACAAACTGCACGTTCTTGGTGTTGGTGGCGCACGTGAAGTGCATGTATATCTCCTTGGTGTCTTTGCGCTTATTCAGGTCCTCAAACTTGCTCTGGATGTAGCTGGCAGCCTTGTCATACTTGTTGGCCCCTGTGTACTGGGGAAACAGATGGTCAGAGAGCTTTGTGTGATCTTCTCTTCAAACAGGTCCTTCTTGTTGAGGAAGAGGATGATGGAGGTGTCTGTGAACCACTTGTTGCAGATGCTGTCAAACGGCTTCATACTCCCATGCATGCCATTCATCTCCTCATCCTCAGCCAGCACCAAGTCATAGGTGCTCAAGGCAACACAGAAGATGATGGCCGTGACACCCTCAAAGCAGTGGATCCACTTCTTCCGCTCAGATCGCTGACCACCCATATCGAACATCTTGAAGTGTAAGTCCTTGAAGGTGAAGTGTGTTTCCACAATGCCCGTGGTTTTCACACGAGTCCGCAGTACATCCTGCTGCGTAGGGATGTAGTCACTCGTGCAATGCGCTCCAGGTCGTTCAGGTAATAAGCGGCTGAATCATTGAGCTGGTGTTCCCGTGAGCGACCAAAGCAGGCTTGCACACCGTGGTCAGCCCAGAGCCTCCGGATGACGCCGGACAGATCTTCAGGAAGCATACCTTGCTCCTCAACAGCACAGGACAGTGCAAACAGCTGCCTGGCATCGTCCGCACGCTGGGGGTCGGCAAAGTCAATCTACAGGTTGTCCATGGCCTTGAGAATGGCCATGATGGACTGGATGGTGTTGCTGTAGACAACCGCACGATACTGCCGACATTCTTCCTCTGAATAGCCATCTTCATCTGCTTGACGATGGTGCTCTTCCCTGACTCCCCAGCACCTAACAGAAGCAACTTCACCTCCCGCGCTGCCTTCAGCCGTCCTCCCACAGGTTCTTGTCGATCATCTTAGAGCGCTCTGCTGCCGCCTTGTCCTCGGCGCTCACGGTGCAGCCCATCCTGCCGGCCTGGCTCCTACACGGCCCACTTCACTCCCTCAGACGGCCCTCTGCAGGAAGCTCTCAGGTCCGCAGTTCCGAGCGACTGCGGGAGGCGCCTTCCCGGCCGCCGGGCACCAAGGCGGGCAAATACTTTCTTTTGTAAGCATGGTGTCTCTTCAGTGATAGAACAGTAACTAAGACATATGGGTTCCCAGTCCCCAGATGACCACACAGGGAAGTGCTCCTTCAAAGTCAGCCTGGAAGGTGAATACAGGTCACAGCTACTGAGGTCATCATGGTCCACCCACAGGCTAGGGACAGGCTACGTGTAAAGCTGACACTAGAACACGTAAGCATTATCTACGCGCTGCAGAAGATTGGCCAAGGTTACAGAAAGCTACTGAGTCCAGGAAATGCGTGGCAGAATCTGCTTCCCTGCAAGGAAGGCTTGAGAAACCACTGAGCAAAGCTGGGAAGGTGAAGCTTAAGATACCACGAACAGTCCAGAATATTGGGGATGGCAGGGCTATGGGAAGTCTGCCGAGGAACGCTTTAGGTGTGGAGCAGAGCCAGCCCGTGAAAGAAGGTGTGTGATCGAGCTCGCAGAGCTGGAGAGGCAAGGCTACCCAAGCAAGTCCTTGGAGCCCAAATGCTACAGGCCTTGGCCTTTCTCCTGCTTGGGTTTGATTTACTCTGAGCCTGGTTTTCCTCCCACCATCTCTGCGCGCTGGCAGTCTTGTAGCAGAGAGTGCTGGATGTGGAACTAGGCTACCGGATCTCAGAGCCTGCTCTCCCTGCATGCTTCCTCCCGCCAGGTTCTGCCTCAACCTTCCCAGACAACAACTCCAGCCGGGACTCATGCGTACGGGAGACTTTTCACCCGACTCATATGCCTATGGGGGACTTTTCACCTTCAAACCACAGCAAGCTCACTGTTAGAGACCCCCTCCAGGCTCACAGAGACGGCCTTCAGGCCTAGAACTGCCTTGGGACTTTCCAGGAGAGTTGGGGCTTCAAAGGCTTAAGGATTTTTTAGAGATCTACTAAAGTCTTGCAGTATGAGATGAAGGAGAGGGGGCTGGAGAGATGGCTTAGAGATAAAGAGCACTGACTGCTCTTCCAGAGGTCCTGAGTTCAATTCCCAGCAACCACATGGTGGCTCACAACCATCTGTACTGAGATCTGGCGCCCTCCTCTGGCGTGGGGGCATACATTGACGCAGAATGTTGTATACATAATAAATAAATAAATGTTAAAAAAAAAATGAGATGAAGGAGACTTGGGGGCCAAGGGTGAACTGTTGCTACTTTATGTGCTGTGATTCGGTGTCATTTTGACAAAAGATGAGTTGTGCCGCCCATCATCATGGTCAGCTTGACTGGATTTAGGATTACTATTGTAGGCAGCAAGCTGGAAGAATGGGTCTACCTAAACTGTTTGACATCAGACACAGAACTACGGGGTTTGTTTGTTTATTTATTTATTATTTGGTTTTTTGAGACAGGGTTTCTCTGTAGCTTTGAAGCCTGTTCTGGAACTAGCTCTTATAGTCCAGGCTGGCCTTGAACTCACAGAGATCGGCCTGCCTCTGCCTCCCAAGTGCTGGGATTAAAAGCGTGCGCCACCACAGCTCTGCTGCAACTACAGGATTTTGAGTTTGCCCTTCTGGGTTTTGGTCTTGCTTTGGACCAGTATTTCCTCACTGTGCCTCTTTACTCCCCTTTGGAATGGTACTGTATATTCTGGGCCATTGTATATTGGAAGGGTGTGACTTGCTGTTTGAATTTACAGAGGGTGACAGTTAAGAGATTGCCTTCAGTCTCAGAAGAGACTTCGTTTGGACTTTCACACTGTGTTGAAATTGTGAAAGACTATAGATAGGGACTTTTGAACTGGACTAAATGCATTTTGTTTATGAGAGGGCCACAAGCCTATGGGGGCCCAGGATGGGATGTAGTAGTCTGAATGAAGATGATTCCCCCATAGTTTCATAGTTTAAATATGTGGTCCCCTCACTTCCAGGCACACTGTCACATGCCTTTAATCACAGCATTCAGAAGGCAGAGGCCTTCTGAGTTTGCTTTCTGAGTTTGCTCTCTGAGTTTGATACCTGGTCTGTAACGCAAGTTCCAAGACACAAGCAAGGGCTGTTACAGAGAGAAACTCTACCTCAAAAAACAAAATAACAATGGTAAAAAAAAAATATGGTCCCCAGTTAGTGGCCCTATTTGGGTAGGGTTAGGGTGTGTCCTTTTTGGAGGTGTGCCTTTAGGGGACTTTGAGGTTTCAGAGACTCAAATCATTCCCACACACACTCTCTCTCCTTCTGCCCTCTCCCCCACTGCCTTGTCCGTGTAGATGAAGATGTGAACCCCTAGCTGTCCCTGCCACTATGTCCTCATTTTGATAGTTTGGACTCAAACCTTCTAAAACTCTAAGATGAAATCAAAAGTTTTATGCATTGCCTTAGTCATGGTGTCTTGCTTGTTTGCTTTCTTTATTTATTCATTTATTTTTTAATTTTTTGAGGCAGGGATTCTCTGTAGTTTTGGAGACTGCTCTGGAACTTGTTCTATAGACTAGGCTGGTCTCAAACTCACAGAGATCCACCTGCCTCTGCCTCCTGAATGCTGGGATTAAAGGTGTGCACCACCACCCGGCGGTTTATCTTTAGAGACCAGGTTTCTCTGAGTTAGATCTCCAACTGTCCTAGTACTAGCTCTATAGACCAGGCTGGCCTCAAACTCACCACTCACCGAAATCCACCTACCTTTGCCTCCCAAGTGCTGGGATTAAAGTGGTGTGCCACCAACACTGAGCTGGCCATGGTATCATTGTAGCTGTAGAACAGTAACTGATACCATTGCTATGGAGACACACACCTAGGCAGGTCTGTGGGAACATTCCTAGAAAGGTTGAACTGGTACAGGAAGGCCCACCCTGTCTAGAGTAGCACCACCCTGAGGGCTTGGGTCCTGGAATGAATAAAGAGCCCCTCTCTTTCTTTCTGTCTCTCTCTCTTTCCATCCTGACTGAAGCTGCAGGGTGACGAGCTCCTGCCACTGTAACTTCCCACCATGATGGACTCTTTCTCCAAACTGTAAATCAAACTCTTAAGTTGCTTTTGTCAAAGAAATGCTAAAAGTAGCTAATATACTATCATAACAGGAAAAATTGTAGTGCATCTAGCATGGCAGCATCTGACTGTTGTTCTAGCACTTGGAAGACTGTGCTCAAAGCAGAGCAGTGTGGCGCACACCTTTAATCCCAGCACTCAGGAGACAGAGGCAGGCAGATCTCTGTGAGTTTGAGGCCAGCCTGGTCTACAAGAGAGCATCCAGAACAGCTAGGGGACTTCACAGAGAAACTCTGTCTTGAAAAACCAATAAAAGGGAAGAAAGAAAGAGAGAGAGAGAGAGAGAGAGAGAGAGAGAGAGAGAGAGAGAGAAAGAAAGAAAGAAAGAAAGAAAGAAAGAAAGAAAGAAGACTGTGCTCAAATCCAGCCTGGGCTACTTGGTAACTGGGAGGCCAGCCTACTCAAAAATAAAAACAAAACCAACAAAATCAAAGTTGAGCCATGGTAAGTCACATCACGTATGTGACTTCTTTGCCTTGCTCTAACTGATAAGCAGTCTGGGTACCAATCCTTTAAGATCATGTGAAAAAAATATTCCTTTAGTGGCAGCAAAATGATGATTTATTCATTTGTTTATTTATGTGTGTGTGCGTGCACATGCATGTGCTGATGTGTGTGCGTGTTCGTGTGTGTGCAGGTACATGTGAATATATGCTCCTGGATATGAAGGCCAAAGCACAACCTCATTCCTGAGGGACTGTCCACCTTGGTTTTAGGGACCCTGGGTTTTTTTGTTATTTCTTTGTTTTTGAGACAGGCCTTCTCTGTAACCCTGGCTGTCCTAGAACTCACTCTGTAGACCGGGCTGATCTTGAACTCACAGAGATCCACCGGCCTCTGTCTCTGGAATGCTGGGATTAAAGGGTTTAACCACCACAAGTCCCATCTTGCTTTTGAGACAGGGTCTCCCACCAGGATCAGCAGACAGCAGGATAAGAGTGACACTGGGCCTGGCTTGAGCTTCTGAAACCTCAAAGCCAATCCCTGCAACACACTTCTTCCAACAAGGCCACACCTCCAATTATGTCACTCCCTGCAAATCTATGGGGGCCGTTTTTCATCCAAACCACCACACCTGTTTGTTTGTTTTTAACATCGGTTCTGACACGGAGCTTGGGGCCTTGTGTTTGAGTCTCATCTGAGTCATCTCCAGTCTTTAAAAGATAATTTAAGGGGGCTGGAGAGATGGCTCAGTGGTTAAGAGCA
>NW_004949188.1:170170-170801 GCF_000317375.1 Microtus ochrogaster
TAATTTAAAAATTACTTTACGTGGGTATTTTGCCTACATGTATGTCTGTGTACCACGTGCGTTCCTGGTGCCCGTGGAGACCAGAAGAGGGCACTGGATACCTGAAACTGGAGTTCTAGACTGTTGTGAGCCTCCATGCAGTTGCTGGAAATCCAATCTGGAAGAGTAATCAGTACTCTTAACTCCCGAGCCATCTCTCCAGTCCCTTGGCCCTACTTTAAAAAAAGTTCTTTAAAGATTTATTTCTAAAAAAAAAAAAAAAAAAAAAAAAAAAGATTTATTTCTTTATTATGCAATACAGTATTCTGTCTGTTTGTGTGCCTGCAGGCCAAAAGAGGGCACCAGATCCCACTGCATATGGTTGTGAGTCACCGTGTGGTTGCTGGGAATTGGACTCAAGATTTCTAGAAGAACAACCAGTGCTCTTAACTGCCGAGCCATCTCTCCAATCCTACTTTAAAATTTTTGAAGTGGGGGCAGAGGGTGGGCCTAGAGAGATGGCTTAGTGGCTGCCTCCCAAGTGCTGGGATTAAAGCGTGTGCCACCCTGCCCGACTCACAAAAGTGTATGTCGCCATGCCCGGCTCACATTTTTATTTTTAAAAGTGTGTTTGTGGCTGGGCGGTGGTGGA
>NW_004949188.1:170901-179960 GCF_000317375.1 Microtus ochrogaster
TGTGAGTTCGAGACCAGCCTGGTCTACAAGAGCTAGTTCCAGGATAGGCTCCAAAATCACAGAGAAACCCTGTCTCAAAAAAAAAAAAAGTGTGTGTGTGTGTGGGGGGGGGTATCGGATGACAGCTCGCAGGAGTCAGTTCCCTCTCCCACCGTGTGGGTCCCAGGGATGGATCTTTGGCAGTAGTGCTTGGCAACAGCCACCTTTACCCATTGAGCAATCTTGCCTGCCTCTATCTTTTTAATTTTACAAAGAGGACAGACTTGAAGTTCAGTTCCACGTCACTCCCCAGCCTGGTCTCCCTGTCTGTTTTGGGCATATAAAATTGGGAAGGTGCTCAGCTCTGCCCTGTGCCCTTGGGCAATCCTACGACCCTCTTTTTTGAGCACTTTCTTATCAGTCCAAGAGACAGGGGATTGGGGCTCAGCACTTTGCAGCTTGGGCCCCACATTTGACCTCTGGATTCCATGCCCAACTCACCCAAGGCTATGCCCAACTGAAGGTCACTGGACCGACCAAGGCAACGGCCTGCTCAGTGGGGATGGCCTACGGTAACAAGACAAGATGGGAGGGACAGCATCCATCCTCACTGTCCTGGCCATGGCAGAGTGTGTTTGATAGCTGGGCGGGGCCCCCCAGATCGAAAGCCCAAGCTTTCCTTCCTTTCTGCCCTTCTGCACATCCCGCTGAGGCTGGAAGCCATCCCAGCTCTCCCTGGGAGCTGCAAAAACCTAGTAATTCAATAAAGCTCTGGGAGCTGCAAAGACCTAGTAATTCAATAAAGCTCCGTTGGCGTCCCCTAGCAATCCTCAAAACTCACAGAACCCTGGGGCCAGTCCCAGCACTAGCAGAGTGACCAGAATGAAATCTCACCTGTCCTCTCTCCAGGTACATCTGTGTCTTTTGTTCTTGAACTTGAGTCTACCCGGCCTGTCTGCTGTTCATACAGGTTTGCACCTCCCTCCCCCCCCTCTCTCTGTGTGTGTGTGTGTGTCTGTGTGTGTGTATGCAGGAGACATGGCTTGCAGGTAGATTGTCAGCCTAGAATCCACCAGTGACTGGTTTATTTGCAAAATATTTGTTTACACTGTGTGAAAATCTATCACTGTGATTTGTTTAATAAAGAGCTGAATGCCCAATGGCTAGGCAGGAAAGGATAGGCGGGACTTCTGGAGAGAGAGAGAGAGAGAGAGAGAGAGAGAGAGAGAGAGAGAGAAACACGGGAGGAATTGAGTGTGCAAAGAGACACCAGCCAGACACTGAAGTTGGACATATGGTACAGAGGAGCGGTAACCGAACCACGTGACAGAATATAGATGAACAGAAACGGTTAAGTTATAAGAGCTGGTTGGGGAAAAGCCTAAGCTAAGGCCAAGCTTCCATATCAATAACAAGTTTCTGTGTCGTTTTTTTTTTTTTT
Organism: Microtus ochrogaster; assembly: GCF_000317375.1. Taxonomy (NCBI): domain Eukaryota; kingdom Metazoa; phylum Chordata; class Mammalia; order Rodentia; family Cricetidae; genus Microtus; species Microtus ochrogaster. The sequence goes on from NW_004949188.1 coordinate 172,322, forward strand.
GTGTGTGTGCCGGCACCTGGCCCATGGGAAAGTTCAACTACAGCGTCTCACCTTGGGCACTTGGCCAGCATGCACATGTTTAACTTGTTTAACTTGGTTTAACTCCTAGTACAAGAGGAAGAGGAACTCTGATGAGGCTTAACCTTGGAGAAACCAAGAAACCTAAAAGAAAGAAAACCTCAATTTCCTAGCTGGGCAGTAATGGCAAAAAGCCTTTAACCCCGGCACTCAGGAGGCAGAGGCAGGCAGAGCTCTGTGAGTTCGGGGCCATCCTGGTCAACAGAGCAAGTTCCAGGATAGCTAATGCTGTCCTGTCTGGGGAGGGGGGGGGAGTAGAAGAGTAGAGGCCTGCACTGGTTGGTCATCATCTAGGGATTCTGCAAAGTAGGTACTCAATTGACAAGTCGACTGTTTAAAATATGCTCTACAGTGTCTTCTTACACAGCTTTGCTTGCAAAGTGCTCTTTGGTTCTCTCCATCCACGTGTCTGTAGAGCCAAAGCGGAGCCTGGTACCAGGCAGGAGCACTTAAAGATTGAAAGACTGAATGCACGATTGCCTTTGTCTATTGTGTAGAGTGGAAGAAGCAGAGACACGCGGGGCCCTCCTCATTCACTATGGCCCACTCTGTAGAATCAGTCTCTCTGGGAGGGAAGCTGGGCTATCAGCCCCCTCGCTGACCTCCCAAATAGCCCGCTTCCTTGGATGCCCGCGCACAATCCTCCAAACCCTATCATCTGACTCTTACCGTCAGCTCCCGCCCTGTCTCCCGCCGCACCCCCCGCACAGCCCCGCAATGGTTCAGCCCGCCGCCATTTAGACCAAGTAAGATTGGACCACTGCGCGCACGTGCGGGGGAGGCCGAGGTTCGGCGGAGGGATCCCTTCGGAGCGTTCCGACGAGAGGCGCCCATTGGCCGCGAGTGCGGGCGGCCGCTGCCGATTGGTCTGCTCGGGACGCCGGCCCCGCCCAGGTACCGGAGGCCCAGGGAGAAGCCCGGCCGAGTTTCCAGAGGACCGAACTGGGCGCGCGGGGTGGCGGCGGCGCAGGTGAGTGTCCCCGGCCGGGGGCGGCCTCCCGGGCATGGAGCCGTGGCGGCGGGGTGGGGCTGGCCGCGAAGGGACCCCAAGGATGGACCCTTCCCGCTGGCCGGGGCCTCCGGTCCACCCCTGCCCTCTGCACCCGGGACGCTCCCTGTTGGTGGTGGGTCCATACCCCTCCCGTGCCCCTACCCAGAAGCTGCAGGCCGGCGGGGACACCGAGACCACCGGGCCCGGATAACAATAACAACCGCAGTAATAGTTTGGGTCCCTCCCCCACTTGCTAGCCCGGACCCAGCGCTTTCTCGTCAGACGCTTTGGGTGCACTGCATTGAATCAAAACAGCCTCCTGGGAGGGGCTCCTAACTTCTTTTAGAAGTGAGGCCTCTGGGCCAGAGAGGTGGAGTGACTCACTCAAGGTCACACAGGTAGTGAGTAGCCGGTGGGGATGAGGGACCCACGCCTTAGAGTCCAGAAACTAATCCCAGAGATCGGCCCCCTGGACTCACTACACACCGCCACCCCCATATTGACTTCGGAGCCGTACCTGCTGGGTTTTGCATCCCTCCCCGCGCCCACAGGTCACTAGACAGCTTCCATCGTCCCTTCTCTTGAGCTGGAGAGGCAAGGCCCAAACACCATGGGTCCTTGAATCCCATACCCTCTCCACCCACCCTGTCTACTCTACTGCGAAGGAAATGCCTGGGAATGTAGAGGCCGGGTGTCTGGGGTGCTGGGCTTCGGGGGCCGCCAAGACCGGGCGAGCGGTGCGTTCACGCCCCTCAGCCCCCGCCCCGGAAACACTGGAGAGATGAGACCTTCAGGATCCGGTTTTTCAAGAATGAATCAGAGGCCTCCTGCCCTCCCCAAAGCAGTACTGTGCAGGGGGTAAGAAGGGAGGGACGACAGGGGAGCAGGTGTGGTGTCCCCTAAGCCAGGTGTTATCTGAGCCCCAGGAACCCCCTTCCCTGCTTCCTGCTCCTCCCACTTAGCTTTTCTGTGACTGCGGGTGGGGGTTGCTAAGTTTCAGGCCCTTTTTGGGATGAGAGCGCTGGACTCCGGAAATCCATCCAACCCACTTCCCTTCAGCTCCTGCAGACAGTGGGAGGTGCTCATAGCTCTCTAACGGTCGTGGTGGGGCTTGGGCCACAGTTAGTCGGGTATAGGACATTCTACAGTTCAGCTCTTGGGGAACGCTAGGCATCACATGCCAGGCAGGTGCTCTACCTCGAGCTACACCCCCGTCACCTACAAGAATTAAGCAGCCACCTGGCCAGGCTCCGTATTTTGCTTGGAGGAAACTGCCCTCCAAAAACAGGACAGAATTCTCTGCACTCTAGTAGGTAACAGGCCACAAGTTTCCATGGGCAGCCATTGCAGATCTGTCTGAGCACTGAGTGGCCTCTCAGAGAGCATCACTGGGCAGGGGCAGCTCGCACTCCCCAGGCAGAGCAAAGCATAGAATAGCTGGCACAGACTGAAGCTGGAGAAGTGAGTCTGCGGGAGTTTGGGGCGCCTGGTACACTCTCAAGTTTTCCCCTATATGGTGGGATCCCTTTGTGAGGTCGGAGACAGATGACGGATGCTACCTGGTTTGCATTTTAAAATAGAGACACGGGCTGGGGAGACAGAGTGCATGCTGGGAGTGCGATTCCCAGCACCTACATGGTTTACAACCATCTCTAACAGTAGTGCCTTCTGACCTCTGCAGGCACCCGGCACCCAGTGGTACACAGATGGACATGCAGCAAAGCCCTCATACGCATAAAAAAAAAACCTTCCAAAATAGAGACACAAAGATAAATAACAGCTGGGATGTTGGGAGATGAACAGCTAAGTTCATAGGCCTGAGGCCTGTGGAGCAGCTCGCGTGGGCTGGGGCAAGCCTACTGCCTGGAGATGTCTGGAAAAGCCTTGCCAAGTTAGGAACTTGGGTGCCCCTGGGCCAGGGAAGGAAGGATCTAACAGTAATAGAGACTGGAGCAGTCTGGAGGTGTGGGTCAACAGTACAGCCCCTGTGAGGATCCAGCAGTGAGGGCTGGGGGAGGAGAGGGGTCGGCAATAGAGCCCCTTCCTAGTGGATGAAAGGTTGGAGCTTTGTCTCTCACTGCAAATAGTGACACTTCCAACACTTCCTGACGTGTGTGCTGAAGTACTGAGCAGGTGCCATGCAGCCCACCCCGAGAGACACGAACTCTGCCACATTTTCAGATGGGAAAACTGGGGCCTCATGAAGTTAAGCAACTTAAGACTTTGTCTCTGCCACTGGTGAATGGCAAAGGAGCTTGGATTCAGGCCACCGTACTACAGCTCGGGGTCCATGGCATGTTCCTCAATGCCTTGTGTCACTCACCAGAGGGCACACAAAAGCTAGACTAAACCAGAGCCTTGAACATGTTCAGAGACAGAAAGGAGGCCAGGGTGTGGGGTTCCAAGACAGTGAGGAAAGACAGTGCATCAACACAACACATACCCTAATAGTTCTCCGGGGACCACCCCAGGAACACACATGGTTTCCTCTGAGCTCAGAGGGGTTAAGATTCTTGCCTTAAAGCAGGCAGTGATGTGTACACCTTTAATCTCAGCGTTCAGGAGTCACAGGCAGGCAGGTCTCCAAGTTCAAGGCCAGCCTGGTCTACAGAGCAAGTTCAGGACAGCCATGCCTATACAGAGAAATCTTGTCTCAAAGACAAAAAAGAACAAGGACTGGTGATTTAGAGACTGTGTACTAGGGGGGTGCCGCCGCTGTTCTTTGCTAGTGAATGTGGTGACATAATTTTAGAGGACATTTCTATGTAATTCATTAGAGTTTACCTTTGTCTAGTAGCCAGTGAGTGTGCTATACTGTGAGAGATGAAGGAACCAGTAAAAAACTAGTGCCCAGAATATATAAAGAGTTCTCACAAATCAGTAAGAAAAACATCATCCAGACGCCGGGCGATGGTGGCGCACGCCTTTAATCCCAGCACTCGGGAGGCAGAGGCAGGCGGATCTCTGTGAGTTCGAGACCAGCCTGGTCTACAGAGCTAGTTCCAGGACAGGCTCCAAAGCCACAGAGAAACCCTGTCTCGAAAAAACCAAAAAAAAAAAAAAAACATCATCCAAGTAAAGCCGAACCAGCCAGGTGTAGAGCAAGTCTATTATCCCAGGGCATGGCAGATGAGGCAGGAGGATCTTCATTTGAGGCTATTGTGTAGTACACAGGGAGACCCTCCTCAGAAAAGCAAAAGAAAACCATGCAGGCCAGGTAGTCCGTGGAGACAGCACTTGGTAAAGTGCTTGCTGCGCCAGCTGAATTTGACAGTCAGAACCCACATGGAAATGCTTGCAGTTGTTACCCCAGCACTGGGGACAAAACAGGAAGACCTGTGGGGCTCATTGGCCGGCCAGCCTAATTGGAGAGCTCAGACCCTGCCCCAGAAAGGCAAATGGGACTGGGAATATGGGATACCTTAGTGGTAGAGCGCTAGCTTAGCATACTTGAGACTGGGAGTTCAATTCCCGGTACAAAAGGGGTGACCCTAGAGACATGGCTCAGCAGTGCAAAGGCTGCCACCTGAGTGTAGAAGGGAAGAACCGACTCCCACAACCTCTGCACACTGTGACAACATACATGCACACAAATAAATTCTTTGTCTTTGAGATAGGGTGTCATTATGTAGTTCTGGTTGTCCTAGAACTGCTGTGTTGGCCTGCCTAGCCTCAAACTAATTTTAAAAACTTTTATGTGGTTTTTGTCTGCATGCATGTTTGCACACAGGGCAGAAGAGGATATCAAGTCCTCCCTAGTACTTGAGTTGGAGGCAGTTGTTAGTGGCTATGTGGGTTCTAAGATTTGAACCCAGGTTTTTTTGTTTTTTGTTTTTTTTTTTTTTTGAAGAATAGGCAGTGCTCTAACTGTTGAACCATCTCTTCAACCCCAATAAATTTTTTTTTAAGCCAAGTGATGGCACTTGAAGACCAGTACCCAAGGTTGACCTCTAACCTCCATACGCACCCACACATCCGTGGGAATGAGTGAGTACGTGCCCAAGGAGCACAGTGAGGGCTGGAGGCAGGGCTCAGCAGCTGCGAGTGTTTCCCAGCATCCTGTTGGGCTGCTTACCACTGCTTGTAACTCCATCCCTAGGGGATCTGGTGCCTTCTGCCTCTGCAGGCACCTGCTCTCAGAAGCACAGTGCCTCATGCAGGCTCATACCTATACAAATAATGCAAAATACAATCTTAAAGAAGGTGGGTTGGCTCAGTGAGTAAAGGCACTTGCCTCCAAACCTGAAGAGCTGGCTTTGACCTCCAGGACACACCTGGTGGAGGAAAAGAAGTAAGTCAGGTACTTCCTGACAGACGCCGACAATATGACATGCCTACATACACACAGAGTAAGTCAGCAAACAACAGTTAACAGGAAGTCCACTAACAAGCCAATCAGGAGCACTGAACATTATAAAAAGGTGTTTGGCACCATTGATTCTCCCACGTGCAAAAGCAAGCCTTCAGTGAGAAGTCAAGTGGTGCCTCCCTGCCCAGGCACTGCCCAGAACAGGGTGGGGTCCGTGGTGTGGGGCTTGTGCTCTCCTGGGAGATGGCCAGTCTTGCCACACAGGGCCCTCACTCATCCAACATGATTTCCTGTGGCTGTTTTGTCCCACATATTGAGGGATGCCAATAGTGACACACAGATCTCTCCCCTCAGCAGACAGTGGACAAAGACATAAAATGCCTTTCCCAGCTGAAGGACATAAGGGAGGGTGCTGGACAGCAGAGGGAGCAGCCGGTAAAAGACCCTAAGACAGCTCCAGTCTAACTGTGAGCCACGTGGAGGAGGCCTCAGGCTGAAGGGAAGGCACTATGACATGGGTAGTGGGTCCTAAAGGACTGGGATTCCTGGGAAAGCAGAGCACAAGGCGACATGACTATAGGGTCATTCTGGCTGCTGTCTTGACAGGAAGCTGGATGCTAAGGGACGCCTGAGGACCCAGAGGCAACTGTAGTGTAGGTGAGTGGGGTGGGAGTAGAGCCTGCAGGGTCAGAAGAATCCATGACAGTGAGCAGGGAACCCTCAGGAAGATGTGGTTAAAGCCAACTGGGTTCCCTTGTGCCTGCATTGCCCCTCAGGAGAGCAAATCTGCAGAACACAGGAAGTCCCTAGGGCATGGGAAGCTAAAGAAGAAGGTCAGGAGTTAAAGGCAAGCCTGTGCCAGTTGGTGTGACCCTGCCCCAAAGTAATGAGATGAACTGAGCTGCTGCACTCCTACTCAGGAGGGTGAGGCCAGAGGGTCACAAGTTCAAGGTCAATCTTGGCTACCTAGCAAACAGGAGGGCAGCCTGGGCTACGTGAGCCCCAGCAAGGAGGGTGGAATATCACTGTGGATAGTTGTCAAGGCCAGGTGTCTCGAGGGTCACAGATCAGACACCTTGAGGGAGCCTGTGGCTCAGGTTGGGTGCGGATCAGTGATTGTTCACCTGTGTGCTGCGGCCTGGTTCCATCCCATCTGCCTTCATTGTCTCCTCCCCTCCTGCTCCGGCCACACTGTTCAGAATTGTGCTGCGTGTGAGCTGCTGTACCTCAGGGCCTCTGCGCTGTCCATGTCCGCCTAGCACTCTTGTCCCAGATGTTTGTGTGGGGGAGGTCAGAGACCGGGCCGCGCTCCCTGCTTCAGCACCACACAGTTCTGGAGGGGATGGTCAGCTCCAGCCAGCTTATTGTACCTCTTGTAAGTAACTAGAAAGATAGTCTTCTCCCAGAGACAGGCCACAGCAGGGCCACAGCTCAGCAGGCAGCTGTGGACAGGGGTTCACCCCTTTGCTCTCTTAATACCTACTGTGTCTGCAGCATAGTGAACAGCTGTACAACTGGATGTAGTGTTCCTAGTCAGGGGTGTGTTTGTTAAAGTAAAATGGCTTGAGCATGGTGGTACATGCTGATAGTCTAAGCTACTATAGACTGAGGCAGGAGGACCACGAACTCAAGATTAATCTGGACAATATGGCAAGACCCTGACTCAAGAAAATAAAGCTGGGCAGCGCTGGAGCACACCTTTAATTCCAGCACTGAGAAGGCAGAGGCAGGTGGATCTCTGTGAGTTTGAGGTCAGCCCGGTCTAAGAAAAAAGGGGGCCGGGTTGGAGAAACAGTTACAGGTGCTGCTGCTCAGGTGTGAGGACCCGAGTTCTGACCCCAGGACCAGCATAGCTGGGGCTTGCTGGCTGCCAGACTAGCCAAAGGAAAGCAGAAAGCCCTCCCTCAAAAGGACTAGGTGGAAAGCGGTAGAGGATGCCACGTAGCTGCTTCCTTTGACCTCTGTGAACACAGAAACACACACATAAACACGGTAGCCCACACTGTTTTGGCAGGGGTGGGGTGGGTGTGAGACAATTTCTCTAGGCAGCTGTGGCTGTCTTGGAAATTATAAGCTCAGATTGGCCTTGAAGTCATATAGATCCACTGGCCTGCCTTCTAAGTGCTCACCTTCACACGTGTGTGTATGTACAGTATTTATTATGTATACAATATTCTTCCTGCATGTATGCCTGCAGGCCAGAAGAGGGCACCAGACCTCATTACAGATGGTTGTGAGCCACCATGTGGTTGCTGGGAATT
>NW_004949188.1:180300-206861 GCF_000317375.1 Microtus ochrogaster
CTCTTGTAGACCAGGCTGGTCTCGAACTCACAGAGATCCGCCTGCCTCTGCCTCCCGAGTGCTGGGATTACAGGCGTGCGCCACCACCGCCCGGCGTATAGTATATTTTTTAAGGGAAGAAAAACAGATGAAAACAGATACAGGGGTCAGTTTAATGGCTCAGCAGGTAAAGGTGCTTGCCACCAAATCTGACCTGAACCACACACACACACGGCACATGCGTACCCTGGTGCCTATGTGAAGGTCAGAGGACAAGCCCAGGTCAGTCCTCTTGAATTTGTTTGAGGCGGAATCTCATTGCCCCCACACACCAGACCACCTGGCCCATAAGCTTCTCAACATTCTGGCTCCAGCTTTCACCATAAGCCTACTGGGATTACCACATCTAGTGCTACGTGGGTCCTGGGGATTTGAACTTAGGTCTTCTTACATACACTGAGCTTTCCCCACTAAGCTCTCCAGCCTGAGTCGGAATCCATACTGCGCCGCCATGGTTTTCGCTCTTGCTCCGTTTCCATTGCACCTTGTCAGAGAGTCTGTCCCTGCTGTTTAGGTCACTGTTGTGCTGCTGTGGGGACACCACGATCAAGGCAACTCACTAAAGCAAGCATTAATTAAGGGATTACTAACTGTCAGAGGATGAGTCCATGAACATCATGGCAGAGAGCATGGCGGGCATGGTGCTGGCACAGCAGTCTTGCATTTTATGCAGAGGCAGCAAGCAGAGAGAAGGAGACACTGGGCCTGACACGGGTGTTTGACACCTCAAAGCCCACATTTCTCCACAAGGCCACACCTAATCCTTCTCAAAATAGTCTGTCAACTAGGGACCATACATTGAAATATGGATGAGCTTGTGGGAGGCATTCTCTTCCAGGCACCTGCAGTTGCTGCCACTGGAGACCCATGCAGCGAGATAACATCACCACTGTGTCAGCTGTTGCTGGTCGCACTGTCAGGAGCTGTAGTGCTCTGGAGAATTGCTCCAGTAATTAATGTTTCTGTGCGGGTGTGTGACGTGCTACTTCCTGTTAGAACTCACCAGCCTTCCCTGTCCCAAGGGACTTGGCAGGGGCCATGCACTGTGTGCTTTGAGGGAGAGACTCAAGGGTTTTGTTTCTTCTGTGTGTCACACGTCTGCCGGCGCAAATGTGTGTGTCAGCCTCGGGTGTCATTCCTCAGAAGCTGTCCGCTGGGGTGTTTATGGTATTGCATGTGTTTATTTTTGTGTGTGTGCATATGTATGTGTGTAGGTACACATGGCACAGTGCACACCTACCATGTGGTTCCGGGGACCAAACTCAGCTCTGCAGGCCCTGATGGCAGCTGCTTTTGCCCACCACGCCAACTTGCCAGTCTCCCACCTTGATATTTGAGACAGGGTCTCTCACTGGCCTGGGACTCAAGCACATGGCAAGCTCATGTTATCACATCTGGTTTTTGTGTAAATTCTAAGGCTCCAACTCCAGTCCTCAGAAGCACTGTGCTGACTGTGCCATCTCCCCATCTAAAGGATAGGGAGCTTTTGTACACAGCTTTAATGAGTGCAGCTGGTGGAATAGTGAACCTGGATGTGGTGTCCATCTATCTTCCAGCTCTTGAGAAGCCAAGGGCAGGAGGTTGTAGGTTCTAGGCCAGCCTGTCTCAGAGGGGTGTGCTCGTGCACCTAAGTGGGTGTAGCTAGAGCCATTTGCCTAAAGGAGCTCTTGAAGGAGGGCTGAGTGAGGTCACGGCAGGTGATGTGGGCTGTAATAGGTACCCGCTGCTGGGAAGAGACCTGGGCCTTCTGCATGTAGCTTCCTACTGTGCCGCACCCCAGCATCCGGGTAGAGCCAGCCCTTTATCTTCCCTTCTGTTCTGGATGCCCAGATCAAACCCACTAGATGGAACACACTCAGGGCAGATGTGCTGGCATATGCTATATCCCAGCTACTCGGGAGGCTGAGGCAGGAAGATTGCAGGTTCAAGGGTATCCTGAGCAGCAAACAGATAAATGTCTGAAAATAAAAAGGAGCAGCCTGGGCATGTAGCTTGGGCACACATGTACAAGACCGAAATCTAACCCCAGCACAGAGGGAGGAAGGGAGGATTGGTTGGTTCGGGAAGAGCCTTGCACCATGCTGAATGTAGACGGAATTTTTTGTTATTACCCCTTAAATAATAGAGTGGAACAAGAGTTTCCATAGATTGCCGGGCGATGGTGGCACACGCCTTTAATCCCAGCACTCGGGAGGCAGAGGCAGGATGAAAACTATAAGATAAAGACAAGACAAGTCTACAGAGCTAGTTCCAGGACAGGCTCCAAAGCCACAGAGAAACCCTGTCTCGAAAAACCAAAAAAAAAAAAAAAGAGTTTCCATAGATCTAAGTCTAGAGCTGATTCCTGAGTATGGAAGGGGCCGCAGCTCTGTGACCAAGTACTAACCAAGTCTGCACAGCGCAAATACAACACCATTTTACACGGGCTGGGGGGCTGGGGGCAATATTCTGGAGGTATCCTGGAACCCTGTGCCTAGGAGCCATGAGTGTCGTCAGGGCTGGGCTAAGGCTCAGTGGTGGCCCACTTCCCCAGCCCGCACCAGGCCCCTGGTTAAGGATAACTGCTCTGCTTTGCAGAGCAGTGTTGGCTGGTGTTGGTACCATGTGGTGGTGACGGTGGCACCCAAGGCTGTCACGCAGAGCATGAAGCCCAGTTCCCTTTCTGCAGGTCTCCTGGCCGAGCCCCCACTTCTGGCTGCTCATGCCACTGGGACTGGGGCGGCGGAAAAAGGCGCCACCTCTGGTGGAAAATGAAGAGGCGGAGCCAGGCCGCAGCGGACTGGGAGTTGGGGAGCCTGGGCCTCTTGGTGGAAGCGGAGCAGGGGAGTCCCAGATGGGCTTACCCCCACCTCCTGCTGCCCTCCGGCCTCGCCTTGTATTCCACACCCAGCTGGCTCATGGTAGTCCCACGGGCCGCATCGAGGGCTTCACCAATGTCAAGGAGCTGTATGGCAAGATTGCTGAGGCCTTCCGACTACCAGCTGCTGAGGTACAGTGGGCCAGGGTCCCGAGAGCAAGCCACAGGCCTGGGATGCTGTGCATTCCTGTGAACTGGGGGTCAGGTGCTGATGGCATTCGATCACCAGCAACCCCTGAATCTAGGAAGCATGGCTGCAACAGGATACTTAGTTCGTGTCTGGCCTTGAGAGACTAGTACCCCAGTAGGTATGTGGGGGTTGGGTTTCCCATCAGGCCTTGAGAGTCTCATACCCTAGTAGGATGTGGGGGGTGTAGATGCTGATTTCCCTTCAGGTCTGGAGTAGCCTGCAGCCTGGTAGGTTGTGGAGGCTTGGTGACCACAAGTGGTAACTGGGTTTCTACGAGGCATTAGGAGGCCTGTGCCCCAGAGCACAATGGGAACTGGAAGTCAGGAGCAGTTTTTATTTCTCCGTGATTCACTGGGGACATGACCCCAAGACAGAAGCAGAGAAGCCACAGGGAGGGCAGCAGTGGGGCTGAGCGTTAAGTGGAGACAGGTGGAAGGCTAGGTGGGAATCGGGACTCCTTCATCCATCCCCAGCATTTACTGAGTGTTCACTGAGTTCTGACCAGGACAGGAGTCCTGCTCATAGCACTTGATGAGCCAGCGGACCCTGCCCTGGTTCTGGGTGTCACCGTTTCCTGGGGTAGGTATCGTCTCTGGACTCCCCTCCTATCCCAAGTGTTAGGAAAGGGGACCCAGGGAAGAGGGGACGAGCATCTTGCCCCCCCCCTGCAGGTGATGTTCTGCACCCTCAACACCCATAAAGTGGATATGGACAAGCTCCTGGGAGGCCAGATCGGGCTGGAGGACTTCATCTTTGCCCACGTTAAGGGGCAGCGCAAAGAAGTGGAAGTATTCAAGTCTGAGGAGGCACTGGGGCTCACCATCACTGACAACGGGGCCGGCTATGCCTTCATTAAGGTGCCCGGGTGGGTGGCACACCCTTAGTCAGTGGTCAGAGTCTGTAATGGGACCTCAGTGGAGCTTCCAGAGCTGACACCTGCCCCTTCACAGCGCATCAAGGAAGGCAGTGTGATTGACCACATCCAGCTCATCAGCGTAGGTGACATGATTGAAGCCATCAATGGGCAGAGCCTGCTGGGCTGTCGGCACTATGAAGTTGCCAGGCTCCTCAAGGAACTTCCCCGAGGCCGCACCTTCACCCTGAAACTCACAGAGCCTCGAAAAGCCTTTGGTGAGCAAACCTTGAACCACCCACTGGGATGACCTTGAACATGTCAAAAATATGGCTTGCAGTACTGGGAACCACCAGCAGGTGGCATCTAAGCTGCAATGCAAAGTGGAGCCTGCCCCACCCTACACTAGAACTGGGTGCTGGCTAGCAGCCCAGCCTGAAGGAAGTTGCCCCCAACCCTGGCCGGCCCCCTCAGCCTGGAGAAGTGAGGCTTGGCTGCCCTGCACAACTCCCATGCCCTGCTGCTTTTTCTACCTGGCTTCACTAACTCTCAGGAATGGGCCTGAGGCGCCCCTGGTATGGGTAGATAGGACTGATCTGGGACCCAGTAGTAATACCCACCCCTCCCCAGCTCTCACCCCTTCAAATAGAAGTAGAAGCTGTCCTGGATTCTCTTATAGTTTCTTTTATGCTCGACCCCCACAGCCCCTCTCCATTCATGCCAAGTCCTATCCCCTGGAATCCAGCCCCTATCCCGAGGATCATGAGAGGTGTCTGTAAGCTCAGCTGCCTGAGCACTGTACTGACTGTGTGCTGAAATTCCCATAGATATGATCAGCCAGCGTTCAGCGGGTGGCCACCCTGGCTCGGGCCCTCAACTGAGCACTGGCCGAGGGACCCTCAGACTCCGATCCCGGGGTCCTGCCACAGTGGAGGATCTGGTGAGTGAGCCACCTCGGGCCAGTGACAGCATTCTCATTACCTGAGGGACTCTGGACACCTCTGCTTAAATCTGCCTCCTCCCAACCAAGGGCTTTCCTTGGGCAAGTGAGACTTGGTTTTCCTACTGTAAAATAGGAGTCCTAGTAACTTCCTGTCAGAGTGGACCTTAGTGATGCAGACAGAAACCACATCTAGGCATGTCTCAGGCAGGAGGATTTCACATTCAAGGGTAACGCAAACCACAAGAGCTTGTCACCAGAAAGGAGATATGTGGGACCCAGCCCAGTGTGGACAGGGACCTGTAATCCTAGATACCTGGGAAGCTGAGATCTGAGGGTTTAGGGTTCAAAACCAGTTTGGGCAACTTAGAATTTGTCTCAAAATAAGAACAATAATGTCTGAATGCTGGGGCTGGAAAGAGGCTCAGCAGTTTAGAGTACGTGCTGCACTTGAAGAGGACCCAGGTTCAGTTCAAGCACCCATATTGGGTGTCTCACAACCACCCTTAACTTCAGCTCCAGAGCATTCGGCTCAGCGTCCTTGTCTGACCTCCTCAGGCTCACACTCCTACACATAAAATAAATAAATGTAAAAAGTAGCTGGGGGTTCAGTCCATTGGCAGAGCTGTTTACTAGCGTGTGAGGCCCGGGTCCTGTCCCCAGCACTGTAGATATTCACTGTAACAGCTGTCTGTTGACACCGCTGTGCTGTCTGCTCCCCTCCACAGCCGTCGGCCTTCGAGGAGAAAGCCATTGAGAAGGTGGATGACTTGCTAGAGAGCTACATGGGGATCAGAGACACAGAACTGGGTGAGTGGGGGCACCCATGCCTGGAAGGTAGGAGCAGGCTGCCAGGTCTCATCCAGGCTGAGTTGAACCTGCACCCTCTGTTGCTCACGCCATCTGTGTCCATCTTTCTCCTCCCTGACAGCTGCAACCATGGTGGAGCTGGGAAAGGACAAGAGGAACCCAGACGAACTGGCAGAGGCTCTGGACGAACGGCTTGGTGACTTCGCATTCCCCGACGAATTCGTCTTTGATGTCTGGGGGGCCATCGGGGATGCCAAGGTTGGCCGCTACTAAGACTGGAACTGAACCTGGACCTTGAGATAACCTGGGCTTGACCTCCAGAAGGGGTCCCACAGCCAAGACCTGAGCATCCAGCTTGGGCACATAACCCAGCAGCCTGGGGATGGCATGGGTTAGAAGTGGCCTGTGGTCCTGACTGCACTCCGATCACCAAGGTGCCCAGCCTGGTTGGGGTTCCCGGCCACCCCCTGGCGGGTTCCCCACCTACCTCAGCAGAGTTAAGCGTGTGGGGAGGGATGAGCACACTGGGCAACCAACCACCTCTGTCTGTCCCCAACACTTTCCACTGTCAGCTGGCAAACTGCCCCTTCCTGTCTCCTGGGCCGCAGTTCTGTTTTAGGTTTCCCTACTCTACTTTTTTGCTTTGTTTTTCAAGACAGGAGTCTGATGATGTGGCTCTGGCTGTCCTGAAACTCACTCTGTAGACCAGGCTGGCCTTGAATGCACAGAGATCCTCCTGCAGCTGCCTCCCGAGTCCTGGGATTAAAGGTGTGTGCCACCATGCCTGACTCTCCCTACTTTCTTGACAACAGAATTGCAGAAATGGGGCACAACCCTCCTAGTAAAGGGAATATTACCACCTCCTTCAGCAGCTCCCTGAGAGGAGCCCCTAAGTTGGATTCTGTTACCTCCTCTTTGAGTGCACACTGCTGTGAACCCTGGTTCCTCATCATCTCCTTAGACAGTGCCGGAGGGAGGGGTGAGCAAGGCAGTGGGCTCCTGTACCCCACTTACTGTCTTGGATATAGACTCTCTCTGGGAACTGTTTGGCTTTGGGGTAGAAGGGGTGGCAGGGAAAGAATGCGGCAGCTGAAATCTATCTCCTGGATTCCAGATTGAATTAAGAGTTGGCTGGCCCACAGCCCCTCCTCTGGCTGGAGGCCCTCAAGCTCCCAGGCAGTGGTAGGGATTCTGGCTTACTTGAGGTTCAGACCTGGTTCCCCACTCACCAAGGCCTCCCGTGCCCCTTATGAGGAGACTGCAGCTAACACCTCTGTGGAGGCAGCAAGGCCTGCTGCTCTCCTGCAGCACCCTGGGTGAGGCTGGTTGTATTTTGGACACAGGCATCCATGCCCAGTGCTTCACAGGGATATAAACCTGCCAAGCTTGTTTTGACAGTCCATTTCATCCTAGGATTTAGAAAGATCAAGGAAAGGGTGGGGTGGGACCCTGGCCAGACCTGGAGAGCAGGGAGAGAGTGAGGGAAGCCAGGCCAGAGGTCCCTCTCCAGCACCCAGGAGGAATGTTTGGGGGTGAGCCCAGTGGAGATGCTGCAAGAAGGCTGAGCAGGACTTTCTGCCTGACTCCAGGCAGGAGATGTGGACTCTGGATACCAGACATTGACATGCACAAGCCCTACGGACAGCCACTGTCAGGGTGACTTGCTATCCCTGACCACTGAGGTCATGGCCTCACACGTGCTAGGCTGTGCTCTGTCGCTCAGCTGTGCCTCAGGCCCTGCACTGGGGTCTTGCATGTTTCTAATGGGAGCTGCTTGGGATGTGGCTTTGCTGAGTGCATAAGGGCTGGGTCCTCTGAGTTTCAGGGAGCTGTGTCCACTGTGTGCATAGGTCTCGGTGTGTCCTTGTTTGGGAATCGGTAAACAGCTAGGCCTTAAGAGTGTCTAGAGATGTGATTATGTGACTTAGGCAGGGCAAGGTCTGGGTGCCCATAGGCATTGGTTTGTGGGGTAATGTCTCCAGGAGGTGTGCCCTAGGACTGTAACAGACTTACAGTGTCAAGTGAGGTTTATACCCTGTGCTAAGGTGTGGGCAAGCATCCGTCCCAAGGGGTCTGTATTTGGGGGGTACTAAGGGAGTGGATGTTAAAAGTCAACAATGATGGGAGCTATCCAGTGTTTACTTGCCATCATGACTGATTGACAGTGACTTCATGTTCCACTTCTTAGGACGTAAAGTGAGGCTGTAACTGTGGGTGCAGGATGTGGTTCAGGTGCCCTACGAATTGCTTACCCCACCCTAAAGCAGGATGCCTGTGCTAGCCTGACTCCTCTGAGCCATTTAGCCACCTCCCTTTCTCCAAGAATGACTCCCTGTTGCCCTGGTCCAGGCTGCTCACCTACATCCACCCTGTGACAACCTCAAAGGCTTAAGAGCAGACAGCATTGCTGGTTCCCATCACACAGCTCGTTCCCAAACCTTAAACCCCATGGGGATAGCACCCCACCCCACCCCCATGAGAGTGTGTAGACCTCCCAGCCTGCCCTAGGCGATGCTCACATTTTCCAGTGTTTAGATTTTATCCACTTTATTAATGAGGCAGGCAAGAGGCCCGGGTGAGGGTGTGGGGGTTGCTTCTGCCTCACTGGGAGGAGGGGGGGTCACAGAGAACAGACCAATTCAGAGCACCTCAGTCCTTGGCGGGAAGAAACTGAGCCCAAGTGATCCTGACCATTGCCAACAGCAGAGGTTTCACCCACTCCCAGCTCCCAGCCCCAGCGGGCAGACATGCATGGGGTGGAGCAGCCCCTGGAGGCCAGTGGGGTGCGGGTGGAGGCGGCACAGAGCCGAGGAGCCGCCCCAGGAAGAGGGAGCGGCCTGCCGGGAGCCAGGGAGCAGCTGGCGCTGGCAGCAGGAGCCTAGTTCCGGGCCATGGGGATCCTGCATCCTGAGCAGCACTGGGTAAGAAGCCGGGACTTGAGGGTCTGTAAGCAGGGAAGAGGAGAGTGTTGGCCATCCTGGTCTCACTGTTCATGGCTCTCAGCCCAAGGCTGGCTGTCCATCCGTTATGTCTGCATGTCTGCTTTAGCCCTCTCAACTAGAGAATGAAGAACAAGCCAGAGGCTGGTTCACAGTAGGAGTATGGGGTGGGCGTCTGAATGGGGCAATGCCAGACTGCTGAGAGATTGCCATGGAGACAGAGGTGTGACTCTGGCAAAAAAGACGGGACTCTAGAGAAGGGTGGGCCCATGGAGTCCAAGAGCACCGAAGATGGGTCCATGGAAGCCGGGGTCTGTGGGAACAGGAACATGGAGGCAAGAGATGTGGCTACAGGGCATAGTGACCTTGGGGCACAGAAATGAGTCTTTAAATATAGTGATGGCTTGTTCCGGGAGAGATGAAACTGGAGATCAAGAGTGCGTCTCTGGAGACAAGGACATGGCCACTGGAAGAGATAGGCTATAGTAGTGGAGCTGTTGGGACAGGGACGTCAAGGAAAAAAAGATGACCAATAGCTGGTCATGGTGGTGTGGGTCTTGAATCCCAGGACACAGGTCTCACAGGCAGGTGAATCTCTTTAAGGGCAGCCTATTCTACACAGCCAGTTCCTGGGACAGCCAAGGAGACTTACTGAAAAGGAGAGGAGAGTAGGCAGACATGATGAAGGCTGGAGTTGGGTCAGAAGTGGATCGGGGTCTATTCCATGGGGCCATAAACCAGGAATCTGATGCACTAGAAGGTGGGGAGCCGGGGAGATGAGGAAAGATACTAAGAATGTTGACAGATCAGTCGAGTTCCCAAAGCAGTAGACCGATGTAGGGGCAGAGTGAGGACAGGCACAAGGCATGGGACAGTAATAAAGAGGGATCTGAAATGGCACAACCAGGGTCATGTGGAGGTGCCCTAGGCACAGAGCCCACATTGTTACATGGATCCTGGTGGTGGTGGGACCCTAGCCTCACTGTGTCCTCCTCTTATCTACCTAGCCCTCTTGGCCACTGATATGAGCCCCTGTGGGCTTAACGTGAGCCTAGCGGATGAGGCAACAGCGTGTGCAACACCCAGGGTCCCCAACACATCTACGGTGCTGCCAGGCGATTCCGGCACATCACCGGCGCTGCCTATCTTCTCCATGACCCTGGGTGCAGTGTCCAACGTGCTGGCCCTGGCGCTGCTGGCACAAGCTGCAGGTCGTCTGCGGCGGCGCCGCTCAGCTGCCACTTTTCTGTTGTTCGTTGCTAGCCTGCTAGTCATTGACCTGGCAGGCCATGTGATCCCGGGGGCGCTGGTGCTTCGCCTGTATGCTGCAGGACGTTCTCCTACTGGCGGGGCCTGTCATTTCTTGGGCGGCTGTATGGTCTTCTTCGGCCTATGCCCACTCTTGCTTGGCTGCGGCATGGCCGTGGAGCGCTGCGTGGGTGTCACGCAGCCACTACTCCATGCGGCGCGCATGTCAATGGCCCACGCACGCCTGGCACTAGTCGTGCTGGCTGCCATGGCTTTGGCAGTGGCGCTGCTGCCGCTAGCACAAGTGGGTCACTACGAGCTACAGTACCCTGGCACCTGGTGTTTCATTAGTCTTGGACCTCGTGGAGGTTGGCGCCAGGCATTGCTTGCTGGCCTCTTCGCCGGCCTTGGCCTGGTAGCGCTCCTTGCGGCACTCGTGTGCAATACGCTCAGCGGCCTGGCGCTCCTGCGAGCCCGCTGGAGGCGTCGCAGCTCTCGACGTCTCCGTGAGACCACAAGCTCCGATGATCGCCGGCGCTCTGAAGATCGCCGGCCCTGGGGGTCCCGTGGACCACACTTGGCCTCCACCTCGTCTGCCTCATCCATCGCTTCAGCCTCCGCCACCCTCCGTAGCTCCCGGGGCGGCGGCTCGGTGCGCAGGGTTCGCACGCACGACGTGGAGATGGTGGGCCAGCTCGTGGGCATCATGGTGGTGTCGTGCATCTGCTGGAGCCCCCTGCTGGTGAGGGGCAGTTGCTCCTCCAACCATACTCCTTCCTTCCCCCTCCTGGCCTCCGCTCCCTTATCACCCTGCCTGCACAAAAAGCCTTACCCCTCTGTCTTATCCCTCTGCTATCCCCGGCTCTACCTTCGCCCTCTTTGGATCTTACTCCGATTCACTCAAGCTTCTTAGTTCGTCCCCCAGCTTCATTCATTTCTAGCCTTCTTCCTCCCCAGCTTTTTATTTTATTTTAGTTGTTCGAAACAAGGTTTCTCTGTAGCTTTGAAGCCTGTCCTGGAACTATCTCTTGTAGACCTGGCTGGCCTCGAACTCACAGAGATCCGCCTGCCTCTACCTTCTAGTGCTGGGATTAAAGATGTGCACCACCAGCGCCTGGCCCTCCCCAGCTTTTTTACCTTTCTTTTGTCCTGTGTGCTAGCAAAGCGGGTCTTCCCTAGCTAGACTCTGCACTCACTGCCGACCTTTGCTCAGTCACTCTCCTTCCCACACAGTATTTGCCCTGCATAGCCCGCCCACCCCTCTCTCACACGGTTCACGCCTGCTTTTCTCGCAGGTGTTGGTGATGTTGGCCATCGGGGGCTGGAACTCTAGCTCCCTGCAAAGGCCGCTGTTTCTGGCTGTGCGCCTCGCGTCGTGGAACCAGATCCTGGACCCGTGGGTGTACATCCTGCTGCGCCAGGCCGTGCTGCGTCAACTGCTTCGTTTCCTGCCCCTGAGGGCCGGTGCAAAGGATGGCCCAACAGAGCTGGGCCTAACCAAGGGTGCCTGGGAGGCCAGTTCACTGCGTAGCTCCCGGCACAGTGGCTTCAGCCATCTCTGACTATGCCCAGAAGCTAAGCCAAACCACTGGGCAGGGCTCAAGGGTGTAGAGAGCTTCAAATACTAACATGGGTGTGTGTCCTGTGTGGCGGGAACACACACTGTGACCGCTCTTTAGTGAAAGAGGCTCCGCCCAGACGAGTACAATTCTAACGTTGGTCACGTGGTGGCGCAGACACTTTAGGATGTTCCAAATATCAGAGGTGGGATCCTCAGGTCAGCAGCTCCAAAAGCATGAGCACTACACTAAATCCATAGTTCTGAGATCAGAGATCCCCACAAATGCTGCGAGGTTTTGGGTCCAATTCCTGTCTCTGCCGCCGCCTTGCAACCAAGCATTCTCCTCATTTTGTTTTCTGTCCTAACCTTGTACCCATACAGCCTTAAAACCCCAACGTTCTCCACCAACACAGCCCTGAGCACCGTCCTCATCCTCCCCCTCCCACTAATGCATGTTCACAGCTTGACCGTTCAATTGAGCCCCAGCACAGTTCTGTCCCCCCTGAGTCTGTCTGCCTCCATCACCTGCTCCAAGCACACCCCACCCCAAATTGCACACAGAGGCTGAAAAAGCATGTATGGGGTAAGCCCCAAAGACCTTTTTAAAACCAAGAACTCTTGGGCAAGGCAGGGGCTTGGGGCTAGTAGCCTCCTGCCACAAAGTCGAAATCCCGGAAGGCAGCCTGCTCCGCAGCTGTGAGGGGCCGCGCATCCCGGGGTGGGCTCAGAGTGGGCGCCTCCCCAGTGAACTCCTCATCGAAGTTGCTGACGTCTGTGCGCCCCGAAAGTGTAGGCACGAAGGGTGGGGGCAGGCGACGAGCCAACAGGACATCCCAGCCCAGCGTCTGTGCAGAGGAGGACAGAGAGTCATTAATGGAGGATGCGGGGAAGTCTGGAGACCAGCAGGAAGTAGACACGGTGCAGAGGGACTAGAGCTCAGATCAATCAAGGGAGTCTGGGGTAGCTCAGGTTAGCCCTGTAATGCCATGGGCCTGGATTAGCAGTGGGAGTAAAGAGGGGAATGAGGGGTGCAGACAAAAGGAGCTAACCTTTGAGAGGAATCATGGTGGCTTGGGGGGGGGGGCAATACAACTCTTGAGATGGAGCAACTAGATTTGGGGTGAGAAACACCCAGGTCCTTGGGGTGACTGACAGGGTGAGGAAGGAGTCTGCTCACCCTGAAAAAAGGCTGTTTTTTCACATCTTCTGCGTCCCGCTCAGTGGCTCCCAGCCTCCGCTCTGGGTTCCTCCGCAGCAGCTGTGAGACGAGGTGCATGTCAGTGTATCAGAGTCCTGTGCCTCAGAACCCTTTTCTGCCCACCTTGCTCTTTGTGGTAGGGGGTATGCTTACCCTTCTCATGATGCCAATGGCCTCTGCTGACAGGAAGCGGGGATAACGAACCTCATCGTTGACAATACTGTCAAAAACCTCCTCCTCGTCATCCCCAGGGAATGGAGACTAGAGGGCAGAGAGAGTCAGGTTGAGCAGACCCCACTTTTAGCCAGTCCAGCTCACCCAGTACTACCCAATGGCCCTACCCCTACCCCTGGGGGTGTCCCAGAGCTGGCTTACAGAGGGTAAGTATCTCGTTTTAGTTACAGAAACTGAGATCAGAGAGGCAAAGCTAACACATAGCAGGAGCGGATTCCCATCCCACACCGGGGCACATGCATGTTCTCTACAGAAAAAAAGGTAGCCTAGGCCTCACCTCCCCAACCAGCATCTCATAGAGCAACACGCCCAGTCCCCACCAGTCCACCGCTCGTGTGTAGGATGTGTCTGTCAGCACTTCGGGCGCCAGGAACTCTGGGGTTCCACAGAATGTGCTGGTCCGGTCTCCATAGCCCATCCCTGGGTGGGTGGAATACAAGGCCATGTGAGCCACCAGTGGCTGGGGGGGCGGGTAGAGTATGAGACACTCCAAATAGCCAGCCCTACCCCTACTCAGTATAGGGAGACCCGGGAAGGAGGGGCTAAAGCTGGCAAACTACCCTGAAGCTCTTAGGGTGAGCATGTGCCTGCAAGCAAAGCCCATAGAGAAGAGAATGTCACCTGACCACCCCCTAGTCCTCTCATCCCAGGATTGCAGCCCCTCACCCTCCTTGCAGAGGCCAAAGTCTGCGATCTTGACGTAGCCCTCAGTATCCAGGAGCAAATTGTCCAACTTCAGGTCCCTGGGGAATGGGGGTGTCAGGGGATATAAAGAGGGATGATTGGGAGTGGGGGCTTTGTACAGAGCTTGAGCATGTCCAGTCTATGGGCAGAACGTGCTCTCGTGTACACACCTGTAGACAATCTTGTGTTCATGGAGGAACTGCAGCCCCAGCACCACACAGGCGGAATAGAAGCTGCAGAGACGCACAAGATCACACAAGCCTGGCTCCACCGGTGCCAAAGTCCCTAACCCCTGGGGTCCCAAAGCTCTGTGGGTGGTGGGGTGGAAGGAAGGGAGGGGGGCGGGGCCTCCAGTGATGGGCAGTTAAGAAGACTCACACGGCCCGCGGCTCGGAGAACACATCGCTGTGGATGTGCAGCATCAGGTCTCCGCCCGCTGAGTACTCCATCACAAAGCACACGTGCTCTGGGGTCTGGAAACAGCCGAAAAGGTTCACCAGGAAGGGATGTCCTGCCCTGGTCACGGCCGCCAAAATCCGCTTCTCACACATCAAGCTAGGCAGGAGGCAGAAGTCAGAGGGCCCAGCCACTCCCTGACCTGCGCCCATGCCCTCTGGCGCTCACAACAGGTGTCTGTTGAGGACCTGCTTTACTGTGCAACTTTGGGCGTCGTGGCTGCTACACACCCACAATCTACACATTGTCTTGGGAAGCAGGTGAGGGCACAGGCTCAGGCTGGTCAGAGCAGTCCAAGTGCGTGCTGGGGACTGGATTAGGGACAGCACCCGTGTGGACTAAAGCAGGTGGAGGACCCGGGTCCGAACTTGGGGCGGAAAAGCTTCAGTCTGTGAGAGGACTGCAAGCACAGCCCACAAAGGAGCACACAACCAGAAACGTCACCAAGCACCTGCGCACAAGGCCTTAAGGCAGACATGACGGCTTCTCTCCAGAGCAGTAAATAAATCCCTCTTACTCATTTAAACTTTGGATCAGGTGACTGGTTATTACAGAGGTGCCTGGGAAGTCTTGAGACAGCCTGATGCCTCTAGAGGGTCAAGGACGGTGAAGAAAACTTTAAATAGACCTTCTTCCTTGATCCACCAGACAGCCCTATGCGGAAGGCATTTCCATGTGTATTTGATGGTTAGATCAGGAGGCTGAGCTCTGAAGGAGGCCAGCTTTTCCTAGCATCTGGAGGCACAGGTGACAGAGGCATCTTACCTGGGACCCTGACCCCAAAACTGAGGCAGTCCCACATCCCTACAGTTTACAGTTTGGTCCTGAACCTCCTGCCTACTGTGTGACCTCTGGCAGACTGTTAACCCATGAGCAGAGTGGGAGATAATAACAGCATTCACTCTGGAAGGGGAGAAGAGTGAGTCGTAGTAACTCTTTCTAAGTCTTAGGAAAGAGGGTTGTAAGTTCTAGTACCATGAGTTTCTCACTGAATGCTCAATAGTGACTATTCTTGGGCTGTTTCCTAGAAATCCTCAAGGGCCAGGATAGGGCCTCACCTCTCCACCTCGTCTCGGGCTACTATGTCACCTTTCTTCAAGGCTTTGATGGCAAAGAGCTCCCCACTAGAGCGGAATTCAGACAGCAGCACCTGTAACACAGCGGGCACAGGAGCCTTAATGGACACCCTGGGCCCTTGGAGGAAGACCTCTGAGCCCATAAGTCCTTCCCCTGCCTCACCTTCCCAAAATGACCCCGGCCCAGCACTGCCAAGAACTTGAAGTCCTCAAGCATCAGAGGTGACTGCCTCAGGGGGCTGTGGAAGAAGGGAGCTAGTGAACTCAGAGAGTAGGCAGGAGTGCGGGGGTGGGGAGGGAGGGAGGGGTATCACCTGCACGGGCCAGGGCCTGGGGTCTCCTGGGTCTCTGAAGGCAGCTCTGGAGAGGTGGTGGATTCATGGGTTGAAGAACTCTGTGGTGCAGAGGTCATGGTAGCCACAAATCAGAATTATCCCTAAGAGCCAACAGGGCCCGAGCTACTCCCTCCTCTCCTCTCCCCGTGCCTGACCCACACCCCCCCTCCCAGGACCTTTGCCTTCACACTGACATGATTTCTTTGTAGGACTAGGGAAGAACCTAGTTCCTACACATGGTTACACATGGTACCCCCTGGCACTATTTATTTTCTTTGAGCAGGTTCTCACCAAATTGCCCAAGCTATCTCTTGGACTTGTGATCCTTCTGCCTCAGCCTGCTGAATAACATGGACCCCAGGCTTGCATCACCAGGCCCAGGTCCCTCCTCTGTGTAACCCTTTATTTAGATTACCTGTGCAGGCATCAGATGACTCCTGACTGAAGAACAGGGCCCCTTGTCCATCTCTGCTCCATTTTCCTCCCAGTATACTTCATATTTACTGGTTTCAGCCTGGACAGACTGATGGACTGATGGACTTGGACTGGGCATAGAATGCAGGACTCACACCTGCGAGGTGAACGCTCTGCTACAGAGCTCCATCCCGGCCTAGCCATGCCACGTGAACATCAGTCACATGAACATCTGACTGAAAACAATCAGGCCTGGGGCAGCCTTCAAAATGGCCCAGATAAGGGAAGGTGCTTCCTGTACCAAGCCTGGTGTCCTGAGGTAGACCCCAAACCCACATAGTAAAAGGACAGAATCAATTCCTACAAGTTGTCCTCTGACCCCCACACTTGTGAGGTGCAACACCTATGCACCCCCCAAAACAACAACATACAAACACATATATTGAAAGAGAATCAGGACCTGAGGGTGCCGCTCATGTGAGACCCCAGGTTCCATCCCCTTTTCCAAAAGTCAGGTGCTGGGACACAATCTCAGCACTCAGGAGGCTGAAGCAGCATGATGCAAAAAGAAACGGGAACTGGGCCAACAACGTAACATGGTGGGTAAGGCACCTGTCGACAAGTCTGACTGATTTTGAGTCCTGGGCCCCACAAGGTGGAGGGAGAGAACTGAGTTCTATAAGTTGTTCCTCTGACCTCCATATGAGTGCCCACACATTCACACAAAATAAATAGAAAGATTAAAAACTTTAAAAAGAAGCCACACATGGTGGCACACACTTTTAATCCCAGTACTCAGGAGAGAGAAGGCAATTTCTGTGAGTCCAAAGCCAGCCTGGTCTCATAGTGAGTTCAAGGACAGCTAGGGCTACACAGAGAAACCTTGTTTTGACAAATCCAAAACAAACAAACAAATAGATGAATCTAAGAGGAAAATAGATAAATGTTGAATGCTGGTGGCCAGCCTATGGATATATAGCCTATCAAAGCCGGAAATGGTTGGAGGGAATGTGGCTGTTTGAAAGAAAACGTCCCCCAAAGGAAGTA
This sequence comes from Microtus ochrogaster, assembly GCF_000317375.1. Taxonomy (NCBI): domain Eukaryota; kingdom Metazoa; phylum Chordata; class Mammalia; order Rodentia; family Cricetidae; genus Microtus; species Microtus ochrogaster. The sequence continues at coordinate 197,182 of NW_004949188.1, forward strand.
GCACTATTAGGAGGCATGGCCTTGTTGAAGTGGGTCACTGTGGGGACGGGCTTTAAGGAATCGTTTGCTCAAGTTTCAATCAGTGTAACACTCACACCACTTCCTGTTGCCTGCAAGATGCAGGACCCTCAGGGACTTCTCTAGTACCATATCTGCCTACACGCCTCCATGTCCCACCATGATGACAATGGTCTGAACCTCTGAACTGTAAGCGAGTCACCCTATGAACTGTTTTCCTTTATAGGAGCTGCCATGGTCATGGTGTCTCCTAACTAAGACAAGGGAAAAAGAACAGGAGCATCTGGTGACCCGCAGGAGTCTTGTCTATGACACCGCTACTCTCCCGGGCAGCACTCAACAGCTCGCAGAGCTGCGCCAGCTCCTTGACTCTACACAAACACCATGACCACAGAACTGAGCAAGCTCATCAAGAGAGCAACAAAATCTGTCTCTGATATAAACTGATTTGTTTTCCTTCATGTTTTAGACCAACAGCTCTGTAACTGGACTTAGACCTGCTCAACAAAATATGCCAGGTACTGGAAATCCAGATAACTACCCAGAGCTAGAACCTGGAGGAAACCTATAGCTACCATTGCACTGAACCAGCACAGTCCCTGACTATATTCTAAATATTTGTCCTTACACCCACAGAGAAGTAGTCCTCACCCCTCATGAAGGAAACCTCTCTTTGCTATGGATGGAGACCACTACAGAAACCATAATCAATCAGAATGCAGAGGTGTGGAGTCCAGTCCAGTGGTCAGGGGACTCTGTGGAAGGGGTGGTGGTAGAATGACCGTAAGAGCCGGAGGATCAGGAAGTTTGCCGTGGGCTATCTCCTGCAGGTGGCAGAAGCTAGCCTGTAAAGTCTCAACAGCTGTGAGCTGAACATGGACAACAATAGGCATGCCAAAGAGGCTGGGGAAAAGGACACGAAGCCTCAGCTCTACTCAAAGAACTACAGCAACTAAGCTATGCTTAGAGTAAGAGAGATAAGTCTTTCCCTGGGAAAAGCACACTAACTGGTTACCCAATATCAAATGATCAGCCTTGGAAACATACAAATATTTGACATTATCAAGGATGAGCAGATTGTATGTAGGAATATGTAAATATTCACACATACATACATACATACATGCAACAGCAATTAATGAAAAAAGAGGTCATGAATTTGAAAAACAAGAAGGGGTCTACAGAAGGATTTAAAGGGATAAAAGGGAAGAGGGAACTGCTATATTATAATCTCAAAAAGAAAAAATGCTCCCCAACAAAAGAACTGTTACCAAGCTGAGGATGACCGGCGTTCCCAAACCCCACCCCTGCTTCCCAGAACAGGGCTCATGAATGGGCACCTTTTCTGCCCTCTTCTCACCAGCTCAAAGTTTATGTTTCTTTCTTTTCTTTTTTTTTTCTTTTCTTTTCTTTTTTTCCAGGCTGGAGATAGAACCCAGAGCTGCAAGCACACTACTCAAGAGCTCTTCTGGAGAGCAAATCTCTAGCTCCCAAGCTCACGTGACCCTTACTTAGCTTTGGTTGTGAGACAGGGTCTGGGTATGTAGCCCAGCTGGCTTAGAACTTACTACACAGTCTAGGCTGGACTCCAGCGATGCCCCTGCCTCAGCCACCCCTTGCTGGGATGGTATGCTGGCACCACTCTGCCCAGCTTCCCAGCTGACAATTTTTTTTTAAAACTATTTATTTATTATGTATACAATATTCTGTCTGTATGCCTGAAGGCCAGAAGAGGGTGCCAGACCTCTTTACAGATGGTTGTGAGCCACCATGTGGTTGCTGGGAATTGAATTCAGGACCTTTGGAAGAGCAGGCAATGCTCTTAACCACTGAGCCATCTCTCCAGCCCCCCCCCCCCCCCCCCTGCTGACAATTTTAAGCTAGGATAGAAAACAGTCAAGGTCCTAGGATGTTGATGTTGTTCAGTTGGCAGAGCATCTGCCTAGCATGCAAAAAGCCCTGGATTTCACCATTGGCAACCTAGAGACCAGGCCTGGGAATCTCACCACTCAGGGGACAGAGGCAGGAGGATCAGGAGTTCAAGAGTTCAAAGTCTAAACTATATTGAACAAAACCAAACAAAAAGCCTGGTTCTGCTGTGTAATCCCTGGTTAGCTCCTGCAGGCTTCTGAAAGAGCAGCGGGTTCCCTAGGCTGCCCTGCCTAGAGGAGGTGGGCACTCACCAGGCTGCATAAGGCGGGGGGCTCCTCTGGGGGGCTCTTCTGGGACGAGCTGTCTGAGTCAGCACCAAGGTTCAACTTCTCCATGGATATATCTCTGAAGGAGGGGAGGAAGATGAGTTGGGGACCTAGTACCTTGGAAACAAGGGACAGGTGAGACTGGAGCCATCCTCCTTCCTTACCCAGTGTTCCGAACCTCAGAACCTGGAGATGCGTTGGGACTGAAGGTGCCCGTGGTGACAGAATTAGGGATGAGTCTCCGGAGAAGCCTCACCCAAGTTGCCACATCAATGTTCATCTGTCTGGCACGCTGAAATGCCTTCCCTAGGAGAGCAAGGCTAGGATCACTACCTGTGATGTCCTGAGGGTCCCTGGCTCCAGCTCGGCTCACTTGGGCCACTTCTTACCTTGCTGCTTGGAGAAAATTTTTTTCTGTCGTTGTAGCCTAGGGATCCGCTCAATGATGGGGTTGCGAAAGGTGACCTGTGGGGACAAACATGCTCAGCTACAGTGGTCTCAGGAGCAGAGGCACTCATCACTTTAAGTATGGGCACTAGGCCTCTCTGAGGGCAAATGGCTTGACTCTAGCAGTGTCAATGACTTTGGCAGTGACTATGCACAGCCAATGACTTCCCTCCTGGATTCACTACTGATGGGGTCCGAGCCGGATGGACTGTGGGGAAGAGGAAGATGACATCACTACAGACCTGACTCGTCCCTTTGTCTCCCTGTCGGCATGAGAGCAGCTCCATTCCGTGTCGTGCTTTGCCACTAACTTAGTGGCAACTGGGGGGGATCGGCTATGATCGGAAACCATGAATCCAAAGAAATCTGCTTCCTCTAAGTTTATTTCTCCTGGGTATTTTGTCAAGCAACAGAAGCTGATGACTATGGAGGAGCAACACCACTCCCTGCTGGCCTTCGGAAGTGCTCACTCTGATAGAAGGGACTGGAGGAAAAGTCTATTCTGGCGCGCAGTTTAGGGAACATAGTCTGTCACGGAAGGAAGACATGGTGGCTAAGGCAGTGGGGTTCACAGTGGCAGAAGACGAAAGCACAGTTACTTCTCAGAGGACCAGGAGGCAGAAAGCTAGCAGGAAGAAGGGCCTGACTATAGTCCTCATAGTCTGTCCACTAGTGACACACTTCCCGAAGCTTCTAGAACCTCTCAAAACGGCCAGCAGCTGGGGAGCGAGTGTTCAAACTAAGTCCTCCGCGGAGTTGTAATAGTTAATATTAGTTATCAGCCCCCTGCTTCCTGACTTCACTCCCTACCACTGTGACAGCCACCTACAGCTCCTGCTGTCCTGACCTCCCCACCGTGATAAACAAGGAGCCAAAAGAAACCCCCTCCTCCCAAAACTGCTTCTGCGAGGGTGTTTTTACCACAGCCGCAGGAAAAGTACTTAAGACAGGAACATCCATGTTCAAACCATAACAGGCTTCCAGCTTGGAAATGGAGGAAGCAAGCAGTCAGACCCTCCTGTGGACCAACAAGCCCAGTGCAAGTCCGGGGACCTGTGTCACGTGGCCTACTGAGTGTGGTCACCGTTGGCCACACGAGCGTCATCTAGCACTGCTGCTAAGGTCAGCCATGTCCCCAGTAGCCCTGTGTATTGAAGATTTAGTCACAAACCTGTGGCTCTATTCGGGAGGTGGCGTAGCCACTCGTGAGGGAACCATGATGATTTAGTTTAGTATTCCCAACTCCAACATGTTATAGTTATTGAGTTCTGGATAGGTGCCATGTGTGGAGGTCAAAATTTAAATTCCTCAAAACTTGAGTGAGGTAAAAACTTTAGTTTCCAGTTAGACTAGCCACACTTCTGAGAGTTCTGTCAGGTGCAGCCCTCACTTGCTTTTTGGCCACCAGCAGCATCCGCTTCTACTCGAGTTTGCTGTTGCCGCTGTTTTGCGGTTCTGGGGACGGAAGCCAGAGCTTTGAACACACGAGCCTTGTGCTCCACACTAGGCTCACCACAGAGCTTGGTTCTTTGACACAGAACTCACTATGTAGCCCAGGCTGGAGTGGCAGAACATAGGGGTTTGAGGCTTGATTTATGTTTCAGACAGGGTCTCTCTCTATGTAGCCTGAAATACACTATGCAGATCAAGCTGGCTTCAAACTCAGATCTGCCTGCCTCTGTTTCCAGAGTGCTGGGATTGAAGGTGTGCATCACCATATCCAACTGTTTTGTTTTTAAGGTAGGCTCTCTCTCTCTCTCTCTCTCTCTCTCTCTCTCTCTCTCTCTCTCTCTCTCCCTTTCTTCTCCTCTTTGGTTTTTCAAGGCAGGATTTGTTTGTGTAGCTTTGGCTGTCCTGGAACTTGCTCAGTGCACCAGACTGCCTCAAACTCAGAGATAAACCTGCCTCTGCTTCCAGAATGCTGGGATTAAAGGTGTGTACCACTACCTGGCTTTGGTTTTGGATTTTGGTAAGTCTTTTATATCCCTGGCTTCCTGCTCACCATGTGACTTGAGATTATATGACACTTAGTTTTATTGTTTGTTTAACGTATGGGTGTTTTGCCTGCATGTATATCTATGTACTACATGTGTACCTAGTAACCAAGGAGGCCAGAAGAGGGTGTCAGAACCCCTACAACTGGAGTTACAGATAGCTGTGAGTAGCCATGTGGGTACTGGTAATCAAACTTGGGTCCTCTGGAAGAGCAGCTAGTGCTCTTAACTGCTGAGCCATCTCTCCAGTGCCCACATCTAGTTTTATCTGGAATTAGAAATGGGGCCCAGGGCTTTGTGCATGCTAGGCAAGCATTCCCCAGCTGTGCCCGCCTCCAGGTCAACATGTAATCTGCTGAGGCACAGTCTTCTGGGACCACATCTCATACGTGGTCCATTACCACTGAGCCTTCCTTATGTGAGCGGTGCTGTTCCTGGCATCATTCCCCACTCTCAGGAGCCTGACTTCCTGTGAATGCTCAGAACTATCTGAAATTAATCTCCTCACACTGGACAATCAGGGGCAAGGAGGCAAGACACATCTTGGGGTCAGAAGTCAGGGAGCAAGCTGTACCTCAGCCACCAGGCATCCCTGGGGTTCCATGTCCAGCTGCACCTCATGCCTCTCGTTGTCCAAGAAGTCCTCCAACTTCAGAAATTTGAGCGCACACAGGCCCCTCTGGTCCCTCCAGAACACAGCCAACTCCAGCTCCCGTGCCTCAAGGAAGAAGAATGGGGCCATCCATCATCTCGGGTGTCTGAAGCCCAAACTCCTGTTCCTCTAATCCCATTGTCCCCCAACTCAGCTCACCCTCTCCAGTTCCAGGGTAAAGCTCTGGTCCCAGGCATTGGGGCCGCATGGCTTCCAGGCTGTCTGTCCCACCACTGCATTGTCCAGCTTGAGCACGGTGCTGACCTCGGCTGAAAGCAGGAGAGGGCAGCAGGAAAGGGGGTGCTTGTTCCACACCTGTCAGTGTCTTTCTAAGGGCCTTGCCTCAATGCCCTGAGAGCTTGTCTTGCACAGTAAAGCCTTTAGTTCAGATTGTGGGTTGGGGAGAAGGGGTTGTTCATTTTGGGGTGTTTACCTTTTGGTTCTAAGATAGACTTTTCCTCCAAAGACCAGGCTAGCCTAGAACTTACTCTGAAACCCAGACCACCATGAATCCTCCCACTTCAGTGTCCCAGGTGTTAGGGTTACAGGCATGCACCACCATGTCAATCCTCATTTTTGTTTGATGTTTTTTGAGATAGTGTTTCATGTAGCCCAGGCTGGCCCTGAACTTCTGCTCTTCTTGCTTCTATCTCCTAAATTCTGGGAGGCTTGTATGACCATACCAGATACGTGTTTGGTTGGTTTGTTTTGAGACAGTCTTGTGTAGCTCAGGCTAGCCTTGGATACATTTTTAGGACGGTTATGAATTTTTCATTGCCCTATCTCTACTTCTAAGCCTGCCAGGGTTGCAGGTGTGTGCTACCACACTTGGTTTATCTAGTGCTGGGACTCAGACTAAGGGCGCCACACATGCTAGGCAAGCACTCCACATAACCTCTGTCCCTCACCTACTGCTGTGCCCATCAGTTCACCTCCCTCGTTTCGGCTCCCTAACAAACATGCTCTACTCTAGCACCCGCCGTCCTACTTCCTGTCTCCGAGGACCTGAAGCTCCCCACGGCCCTCAGTGTTTATCCATGCTGTGGCATGGCACATGGTCTCCTTGCTTCTGAAATTGAATTCTAGTCCACTATTTCTGTTTTCATAAAACACAATGGACATGACTTCTCCCTTCTTGTCATTTTTAAAAACGCCACAAACCGGGTGTCTAGCACTTCAGACCCTCATTCAGTTCTTTGATGGACACAGAAACTAAACTGTGAGGTAACGTGGTTGTTGCTATTTTCCCCCTTTATGCTTGTTGGGCTTGGGATGGGACCAAGGCCTCAAGCACGCTAGGCAAGTGCCCTCCTCTGAGCCCGTGACCCCATTCCTCTGGCAGAATCTAAGCAGCTCTAGCACTGGTCCAGTCCCCAGCCTGCAGTTTCCCACAGTGGCTAATTCACTTACACTCCCACACCCCATGTAAACAGGTTCCAACTTCTCTATGTCCTTTCTTACGTTTGTGGGCTTTTGTTTTGTCTTGTTATTCTTTTGGTAAGTTATCCCAATGGATGTGACCATTTTATCTATTTAATTTTTATTTCATCTATTTACTTTTATTTTTATGTGTATGAGTATTTTGCCTGCATGTATGTATATATGTGTACTAGGTGTGTGTCTGGTGCCTGAAGCGGTCAGAAGAAGGTGTCAGATCCCCTAGAACTGGATTTATGGAGGGTTGTGGGCAGTTATGTGGATAATGGGAACCAAACCCAAGGTCCTCTACAAGAGCAGCATGTGCTCTTAACTGCTGAGCCATCTCTCAGGCCTCTCATTTTTATTGTTTACTTATATATGCATATGTATGTCTGCGTGGGAGATTGTGCACATGACATAGAGATCAGGGAGGGCAGAAGAGGGCATCGGGGCCTTGGAGCTACCGTTAAAGCAGTCAGGAGACCCCTGATGTGGGCTGAAGTCCTCTGTAAGCTCAGTACATACTTTTACCACTGAGTCCTCTCTCTAGTGCCTGTTCAGTGGTGGAAAAGTCAGGGCACCTGTGCTCCCAGCTTACTCAGCTGGCTGAGGCACGAGTGTCATCACTTGAGGCCAGAATTTGAGGGCAGCCTGGGCCACATAGTGAAATCCTGGCTTTGAATAAACACGCAAACAGACAAATCAATAAATAAAATGCTACAAATGCAGACACCCTACCCAGCCACTCACTCACTCGTGTTTTCAGCTTCTCCCCTGAGGCTGCTCCGTCCACTAAGGCTTCCACTTCGGCTGTAAAGGCCCCGAGCTGGGCGGTTTAGGAAAGGGGTACGGCTGTCAGGGGTTCCAGATGCCCCAGCTGAGAGGGAAGGGTTCCAGGGGATGGTCTCTGGAAGATTCCTGCAGCCTATCACTCGTACTTCCAGGGTCCCTGCAGCAGGAAGGATAGGCTCATCGGAGGCAGGCCAAGGAGACAGAGCAGCGGGAAAAGGACCTCTGCTCATGCAAGCGGCAGCTGAGAAAGGGCAGCCAGTGGGGGCTTTGACACTGCGTCAGAGTAGAGGAAAAGTAGTCTAAGGAAGCTCAGGGTGCTGACATTTTCAAAGAAAAAAAACTGTTGAGGACAGCCAGAAGTAAAGACTAAGGAAGAAAGCAGCACTGTGGGGGCTGTTAATGGCTTGCCACAGGCTGGGGACTGGGCAGAGGAAGGCAGGGCCAAGGAGGAGTGGAGGGCAACAGTCTAGAATCAGAAGAGAGCAAGAAGATGGCTATCAGAGATGAAATGGGGACCAGTATAGGAAGGGGAAGGAGACAATGAGAAGCCTGGAGACCAGGTAAGGAGTCTCAGATCGAGACCCCAGGGGGTGCAGCATGGAGCCCACCTGTGAGAGGTGCAGGCTTGCTCAAAGTGCTGTAGTGCGTGGCAGGGAAGGGCCCAGGCAGCATTGCACTGAAGGCTGATGATGAGGCCACAGTAAGCTCCTCCCGAAGTAGCCGTCCCTTGGGGTGATCAGCCGGTAGCTCCCCGAGGCGCCGCTCCAGTGACTCACGCAGCAAGCCCAGCTTTTGGTTAGATTCAGTCAATTTCTCCTGAGCCTGAGGCAGAAGGCAGAGAGCTAAAGACAGGCATAGGCCCCCAAGAACCCACCCACCTCCAGCAATTTCTTCCTCAGGCCTAAACCTCCAACCTATTTGGTCCCATCAGGTGGAGCCTTAAAGACTAGGCCTTGCCCCTTGCTGGAGCCAGGACCCACTGAGGCTCCATCCTCACCAAAGCCTTTTCTTTTCTGGTGCCCACAACCTCACTTAAAGCCCGGTCTCTTGCAGGTAGGTGTCCCACCTCTCACAGGCCCCAGTTTAGGCCCCACCCCTTCCCAAGACTCTACCCTGCTCCTAGTTTAGATCTGTCCTGGTGTCTCTCCTCTTTCTTATTGAGGCACCACACTTAATGGTGGCCCATCTAGGTTCCGGCTCCATCCCTCATCATGACTGCTCCTGTTGGATCTCCCTATCTCTCCTGTGTCCCAGACCCGTCCTCCTGCATCTTGAATGCCCCTCCCCTAGTAGAAGCCCTCAGTGTCACCTCGCTGACTGCCTTGCGGTCTGGGGCCTTGGAAGCACTGAGCAGGCGCAGGACATTCTTGGCACCTTCTGCCACAGCATGCTCCACTCTGAAATGGTGTCTCAGCTCCTCAATGCGAAGCTCTACAGCTCCCAGCTCTGGGCCTCCTATGGGCATGGGCCACATGACAGTGGGACAACCTGCAGGATAGCCTGATCCCAGACACACCACGTGGACAGACAGGCACACGCACACCACACACTGCCACCAAAGCGCATCACGGTTTTCCGCTGGAAAGGACTGTCATACTTCCACCCAAACTCAAGTCACTCTTACTCAAACACCAGAACCCCTAGGGACATGGTCACCCAAGTACATTCACAGAAATGACACACAGGCACACTGTCAGTCTAGACTTAGGGACAGACATTGTAACAGCCCTTGTGAGTCCCAGGGAATAACACGGGACAAAGGGAGCACTGTAATCTACAAGGGCAGATATCATCCACAGCCAGTGGCCATCACCCACACATTACACTTTTCAACAAGGGACTGTCATGAAGACATAACTCAGATATTCCTAAAATTCGGGTTCCCTTCACATTCTAGTGAACTGCCACCAATAGGGACGCAGTAAGAAACTGAATGTGTGTGTCCTGCACCAGTTTACACGTGGAGTTCAGCTCTAATGATGGTATTTGGCTATTCGGAGATGGGGGTCTCTGGGCTAGATGAGGTCAGAAGGGAAGAAGTCAAGAGCTAGCAGGGTAAATTACTGGGAAAATCACCTGCCTGGTGCACAGGAGCCTTCCATCCCCAGCACACACACACACACACACACACACACACACACACACACACACACACACACA
>NW_004949188.1:207904-222506 GCF_000317375.1 Microtus ochrogaster
CTGTGAGTTCGAGACCAGCCTGGTCTACAGAGCTAGATCCAGGACAGGCTCCAAAGCCACAGAGAAACCCTGTCTCGAAAAACCCAAAAAAAAAAAAAAAAGAATAAAGAAATGCAGAAGATGAGAGGCGGCAGAGAGCTTGCTTGTGTGCACCTGTTTCCTTCCCTCCAAAGCTCCCACAGCTCCTCCTTCTTCCACCATCTCAGAGAGCCTGGCTATGCTACACCTGTGCTTGTGGCTGTGAAGAAGCCGCCTTATGTTTGTATAGCCTCATTTGTAGCTCTAGCCTAGGGCAGCTCAAGTCACCCAAGACAGACACTGTGAGCAGAGACTCGACGGCACTGCCATTTTGATATCAGTTGTAAGTACACTGAACCTACAGGCAAATGAGCAGACAGCCAAACCATAAAGACACCGTCCTACTGTCACAGGTAAGCCATCAGACAGACATAGCCCATCACCTCCACCAAGGGCACTTTGATAGGTTCTGGTGAACATGTGAAAAGCTAACAGCCTGAGTCTGGGGAGACGGCTCAGTAAAGAGCGTGTCATGCAAGCACGAGGACCTGAGTTCCACTCTCCAGAATCCACGCGAGAAAGCCAGGTAGGGCAGTGTGCCCTGCCATCCCAGAGACCTGCCAGCCAGCCAATCTAGGTAAATCAGTGAATCACTAGTAAATCGCTCAGGGGGGCTGGAGAGATAGCTCAGTGGTTAAGAGCATTGCCTGCTCTTCCAAAGGTCCTGAGTTCAATTCCCAGCAACCACATGGTGGCTCACAACCATCTGTAATGAGGTCTGGTGCCCTCTTCTGACCTGAAGACATACAGACAGAATATTGTATACATAATAAATAAATAAATATTTTAAAAAAAATAAATCGCTCAGGGATACTGTCCCAAAAAACAAAGTAGTGCTGGGTGTGCTGGCCCAGTCTTTAATCCCAGCACTTGGGAGGCAGAGGCAGGCTGATCTCAGCCTGCTCCACTCGGTGAGTTCCAGGACGGCCAGAGCTACATAGTGAGACCCTGTCTCAAAAAAGAAAAATGGGCATAGTCATAATGTGGCAAAAGTCCTAGGACTCAGGTAGGTGTAGGGTGTAGTCGCACAAGTCTGTGACATCAGCACTCAGAGAGGCTGAGGCAGAAGGACCGCAAGTTCTAGGTCAGGCTGGGCTACTTAGCAAGTATGAGGCTAGCTTGGGCTACAGAGTGAAAGGCTGCCCCAAAAGGAGGTGGTGGTGCTGGAGAGATGGCAAGGGTGCAGAGTACATACTGTTTTCCAGAACACCTGCATGGTGGCTCACAATCATTTATGACTCCAGTTCAAGAGGATCTGATACCCTTCTCTGGCTCTATAGAAACCAGACACACAGTGGTGCACATGCAGTTAAAACATGCACACACTTAAAATAAAAGCAATAAAAGAGGAGCAGAAAGGAGAACAGAAGAAAAAGGAGGGAATGGGGAAGAAGGAAGAGGATGAAGAGGAAGAGTTGTTAGACTCAAGTCTTGGGAGAATGCACTGCCATATGGACAAGGCAGAGGGCCAAGACAGGAAGTGCTACCACATGACACATACGGAAGCAACACTAGTACTGATAGGTGCACACCCAATGTCAATGGTAGAAAAAGTCATGCCCAGGATGAAGGCACAAGGACAATCACAGCCCACATGGAGCATGGTACCTGGTGCACAGAGATGACAACTGTCACACAGGCACAGGTAACCAGAGCTCCAGTCACACCCACTCATGGCCATCTGAGGACAGAACCACTGTCCGTGTGTGGAAGGGCCTTTCTTGTCAACGTTCTTTGGACATCAGCCCCAAATAATGACACAAGACTTATTAATTATGGAAGTTTGGCCTTTAGATTAGGCTTGTTCCCAACCAGCTCTTATGACTTAACCTGTTCCTACTAATACCCAACCTCCTCAGTATCTCACTGTGTCTCTGCCGCTCCCCCAGAATCCTATCTCTGCCCAGAATTCCCGCCTAACGTCTCCTGCTATTGACTCTTTATTAAACAATCCTTAGGCCAGTAAGGCAAAGCACAGACACATCTTCACGCAGTGTAAATAAATAGCTTGAAAAAGTCACCCTGTGCCTTTAGTTGTACACAACAATTGATACGGACACAACTGCAGGGTGCCAGGCACGTCACCTACACACAGTCACACTCTGGCACACATGGCCACTCAGGGTTCCATCAACAGTTGACGCTCCTTTGCCTGTCACAGTGACGGAGTATTCACAGTGACCAGGACAGCTCTTGGCGTCTGTGATGGTTGTTTCTGTTTTGTTTTGTCTCACTAAGTAGTCTTGGCTGGAACTCACAAAGATCTGCCTGTTTCTGCCTCCTGATATTGTAATTAAAGGCCTGCGCCACCACCTAGGTGCCTAGCACTGGTAAAATTGGTTTTAGCAGACAGCTTGCCACAATCTAGAATTAGTTAGGGAGGGAGTCTCCAGGGGATTATCTAGATAAGGATGGCCTGTGGGGAGGAGGGCGGAAGACCCACCCACTGTGTGTTTTATTCTCTGGGCAGAGGACTGGATCACATAAGGGTGAAGAAAAGAACAGAGAACCAGCACGCATGCGCGCATTCATGCACTGCTGTCGACTCTGTGCTGTCACGTTACAGCTTCTTCAAGGTCCTGCTGACAAAACCTCGCTGAAATGATGGACAGGAGCCTGGAGTGGGAGCCAAATAAGCCCTTGCTTCACTGTGTTGCTTTTGTCAAGATATTTTTTAAAAATCTTTTTTTTCTATTTTAATGTTGTATGGGCGTTTTGGTTGCATGTATATTTGTGCACCATGTGCATCTGTGCCCACATCAGCCAGGAAAATGTGCTGAATCCCCTGGAACTGAAGTTATAGGTTGTGAGCTCCTATGTGGATGCTGGGAATCTGAACCTGCACCTCTAGAAGAGCAGTCAGCATCTAAACACTCAGCCATCCTTCCAGCCTCCACCCCCCCCCCCCGCCGCCTCTACACACACACACACATACACACACACTTAATTTAAAAACAAATAAAGTGGAGAGAAATCAAGGAAGACACCTGGCATCAGCTTGGGCCTGCACGCATAAGTGCATATGTGAGCCTACACATAAAAGCAATATGCAACCACTCTGGGGACACCTACAGCTCTGGACAGATGTGTCACAGCTAGTGTGACAAGGGAACCACATGATCGTGACCACTATGGCCCATTTCCATAAGGAGCTGGACATGAGATGTATTCAGTTTTGTGGCTTTTTGAGACAGGATCTTGCTATGTAGTGGAAGCTGTGCTGGAGCTCAAAAGCCTCCTGCCTCAGCCTCCAGCATGGTAGGATAAGAGGCCTCTGTCACTACGCCTAGGTCATCAAGGCTTGGTCTCCACTCCTTAGCTCTGTGGAGGTGGTAAAAAAGCAAACATGAAAAAATGGCTATACCTGTGCCAACATCAAGGCACCTGGGCCTGGTGGCACAAGCCTGTAATTCCCAACATTTATAAGGTGAAGCAGGAGGACTGAAAGTTCAAGTCTGATCTAGGTCACATCGTGGGTGGTGGAGGCACAATCATCCCAGCACTCGGGAGGCAGAGGCAGGGGGATTTCTGTGGGTCTGAGGCCAGCCTGGTCTACAGAGTGAGCTCCAGGACAGCCAGGGCTGTGTAGAAAAACCTGTCTCAAAACTAAACTAAACTAAACTAAAAGCAACCAAGGATAGGGCTGAGCGGTGACTGTTGAGAGAGCTTGGTGCCCTTCAGAGGAGTCAGGTGTGTTGCCCAGACCCACACGGGGTGACTCACAGTCACCTTAACTCCAGCTCTAGGCCTTCTTCGGGCCTCTGGGGAACCTGCTCACATATGTGCACACATATACATAAACTAAATCTTTAAAACAACCCTTTAAAAAAAGGAATAGGGCATGGCTGAATGGTACCATGCCTGCACAGACTCTACCAGTGAAGGCCTTGGGGCGTGGTTCAATAACACAACACAAGCCTAGTAGACAGGAGTCCCTGGACTCTATCCCGAACACAACAAAAGAAAGAAAGAAAAGGAAGGAAAAAGAAACAAACAAACCAGCAGGTGCATTTGGCCTGAAGGTAGCATTTGACTACAACTATCCTAGCCCAAACCTTGAATGGAACAAAAGATTTAGTCAGAAACTGCAGGAATAGGCTCCCTTCACAGTGAGATTAATTCCCGCCTCCTTGCCGTACACAGCAAAGCATTAAGGAGTGAAGACTGAGTGCAGGCAGGCAATATGAAGGGAAAGGCCTCACCTTGAGCCTCTTCAGGAGCCGCCTGGCTCTCCAGCTGGCCAGCCTGTAGCGCACGGCGAAGCTGCATGCGGATGATGTCAATCTTGGTCTTACTATCCTGCAACATCTGCTGGGCCGTCAACAGCAGCTTCCGGTCCTAGAGACAGACATGCAAGGTAGCAGAAGACTGGGAGCTCAAGTCTGACAGCAACCCTGCTGCCATACCATGAAGGCCTTGGGGCCAGTGCAGAGAGATACAGTCCATGGGCTTCACTCCAGCTCTGCCACCAAGAGCTGAGCCTTGTGGCCTCACCTCCTTCATCTGCAAAGTCTGGACCTACACTGGGCTGAGGACTCAGCCAGTTTGGACCAGTTGGAGTTACATCCTCCTCAGCTCTCAGCACATCTGTGCAGATGTCTGCAGGGTCACAGACAAATGGCTGTATACTGCGGTAACATATAGATAGATAGATAGATAGATAGATAGATAGATAGATAGATAGATAGATAGATAATAGATAGATAGATAGATAGATAGATAGATAGATAGATAGATAGATAGATATAGATGCCTAGAGCAGGTCAAACCAGAGACAAGAAGCAGACTAGTAGTGGCTAATTGGGACACAGCCCCCTGTCACAGCGATGGAATGTTCTAGAACACTGTCCCACCTTGGTGCTGCCATTGCTGTAAGTCTGGATCATGTTTTCTGCCCCCTGTTTGACCTTCAGCTCAATGGCCAGTTGTTTCTCCAGGCCAGCCACTCGGCTCAGGTTGGTGGATGAGCACATAGGGCTGCCCTCTCCAAGAGATTGGGGAGCATCTGAGGAAACAAGAAGGGAAAAGAATCACACAGTTGTCACTTCAGTAGACCCGGGAGACTTTGCCCCAGCTGATAGGAAGCCCTCAGCCCAGAAAAGGAGCCTGTGGGCCAGTACACAGGCAGGAGACACATGGCCCTCAGCGCTGCAGTGGGCCCAGCATGAAGGAAGGTGGTTAGTGACCAGGTATGCAGGTTTTCAGGGTTAGCTGGAATAAATGCCCTTATCTACATAAGGGTATGTAAGCCCACTGTGTGAGTGTGACTATGTCTGTAAGCCACAGGGGTAGTAGGAGTGTGGTACCCTAGATGTGGGTGTAATCGGGGTTAGGAGGTCTGTGTGAGCTTACGATCACTGTTTCAGTTGGTACTGTTCAGTTTTGATCTCTAAGGGCACCTGAGATTCTGGTTTGAGGCTTGGCTGTTGTCACAGTCAGAGGTGAAGTCTGTACCTCAAGAGTAGTATGGTCAGGACGGTAGACTCACTGCAGAAGGGGCTTATGGGATTCTCAGCTTGACTCCACCCAAGTGTTGATGGGATAATATCGGACCCCAATAGTGGACACAGCTGTATTTAGAGGGGCTGGTGCTGAGTCTGTTGACTGTATATAAAGTCTGCTGTGGATGAGACAATGCTGGGGCACCTCTGGGTTGGTGTGACCAGGTAGAAGAGCTCTGATGTCACTGCAGGTTAGTGTCTCACGGTGTAGGTGACGGGGTGCAAACCTTGGGTGCTGTCATGACTGTGCTACAATGTCTGGAATCATGAAGCCATGTTTGCTGTGTTGCTCAGGTGCCATTATTCCATCACTGACTGTGCACTTCTGAACTCTCTGGGTATCCTCTCGTGTTCCTGGGACCATGCACATCTTGGCTACAAGATGAAGGACTTGTGACCTTGTATTGTTGCTGTGTGAACACACATAACACTACTGAACTCTGGCGAGGATAAATTACGTGTGGGTTCTCTGTGTGTGTGTGTGTGTGTGTGTGTGTGTGTGTGTGTGTGTGTGTGCATATGTGTATATATGGAAGCTAAAGGGACAGCAGGTAAATTCTTCAATTGCTCTCTGTCTTCCTTCCTTCCTCCCTTTCTCTTCTGAGATAAGGTCTCTCACTGAGCCAGCCTGGCGCTCTCTGACTCAACTGCTGCGGCTGAGCAGTGAGCCTGGAGCTCCTTCTCCATCTCCCAAGAACTAGAATCAGCACATGTGGCTTTTACTTGGGTCCTTGGACTCCAAACTCAAGTCTATGTTTGCACAGTGAACACTTCACTGGCTAAGTTTCTCAACCTCTTTTATTTTAACTATGCTATGATCAAAAGTTTTTTTGAGATAGGGTTTCTCAAAGGCATGCAACACCACCCACAGGCCAAAAATTTAAATTTGTAAAAATATAAAAATGAGCCTTACAGCTAGGGGTAGTGGCATACTCCAGTAATCCCAGCACTGGGAGGCAGAGGCAGATGGATCTCTGTGAGTTTAAGGCCAGCCTGGTCTACAGAGTGAGTTAAAGGACAGCCAGAGCCACACACAGAGAAACCCAGTCTTGGGGGGCGGGGGAAGCACCCTCCTGGGCTTAGCACTCCAATAAGTAATCTCTGTTACTCGGGAGACTAAAGCAAGTCCAAGCCCTGCCTGGACAACATAGTGAGATTTTGTCTCAAAAAACATGTTTAAAAAAAAAAAACAAACCCTGAGGCGAGGGCTGAGGTATAGCCCAATGGTACAAAACATACTCAGCGTGCAGACGGCCCCAAATTCCTCCCCAGGACCCAATTAAATTCAAATCTTTAACCGTTGCAAAAGTCTACGGCTGGAGATGTGGCTCAGCTGGTAGGATGTTCGCCTTGCACAAAGAACTGGGCTCCATTCCCAGCACTGCTAAACTGGGCACACTTTACAGGGAAGGTCGGGGGCCAAAGCCATCCTCAGCTGCAGTGACTTTAAGGCCAAGCTAGGCCTCAGGAAACCCTGTCTCAAATGGCACACACCTTTAATCCTAGCACCAGGGAGGCAGAGACCAGGTTGGTCTACAGAGTGAGTTCCAGGACACCCAGGGCTACACAGTAGGACCTACCTCAAAGAAACAAGGGTTCCGAGGAAAGGCTGGAGAGAGCGCTCTGCTCTGTGGAGGACCAAGGCTGGGCCAGTGCCCGTATCAGGGACTCACAGCCACCTGTAACTTCAGTTTCAGGAACCCCTGACATGTGACACACATAAAGACATCCGGGCATATACACACACACATAAATGAAAAACTAAAAATACGTTTTGTTTTTGTTTTGGTTTTAGAGACAGGGTTTCTCTGTGTAGCCCTGGATGTTCTTGAACTCACTCTGTAGACCAGGTTGGCCTCAAACTCACAGAGATCCACCTGCTTCTGGTCCAGAGTGCTGGGACTAAAGGCATGCGCCACCACTGCCTAGCTGTTTTTATTTATTCATATATGAATTTTTATCTGGAGTTGTTTTCTTTTTTCTTTTTCTTCCCTGGGTTGCAAGTAGCTTTGTTTTTGATTTTTTAGACAAAGCTTTTTACTACGTAGCCTGACTGGCCTTGACTCACAGATATCTACCTCCCTCTGTCCAATACATATATACATACAGATATAGATATATAAACACAAAAAAAATAAAACAAAGCAAAGAACAACAGAAAATAGTCTATAACTGCTGTTGTTCTGGTATAATTGTGCAAGGCTCTGAGTGACAAGTGTGCAGTATTTGGGTGTGGGAGCCCATGAGTTTCTGGGTGTTCATGGGACAGCATGTCACTCAGATGCTGTCTGGGCATAGCTATAGCTGTTTCCTTAGGTATGTGGTGACAGTGTGTGGACCTTTAGTGTTATCTAGATGTTGGCATGTGTATTTAGGTATTCCTAACGCCAAAGACAGCTTTGGGTGGCATCTGGGTGACATTACATCACAGGTGTAATGTCTGGGTGTTAGTCACCCTGTGAGTCTGGCATTTGCCATGACTCTGGTTGACCCAGGACAGTATCCTGATGGATTTTAACTCCAGAAAGTCAGTGACCCTGCCTGCTCCCAAGCTTTCTGCTCACCACTCCCGGCTGCAGGGTCAGGCAGCACCACATGCGCATGCAGCTCCTGCAGCTGCTGGTGGAGCAAGTCAAGGCGTCGAGCAGAGCCCCTCAGCAGCAGCTCCACAGGGCCCAAGCTGCGGCCCAGGTCAGTGGTGGCTCGCCTCAGGTTCTCGGCGCCCTCCTTCAGCTTCAGCTCCTTGCGGATCTCCCTCTTCAGTCGCTCTCGTTCTAACTCCAGTTGCTGCTGCACCCCGGGGGCTGCCAGGTCTGCGCCAGCCAGACCCAGCTGCTCCAGCAGCGACCAGCTGCGAGGCTCGCTCTGCAGGGGGAGGGACCAGACACAGAGGTCAGGGGCTGAAGGACAGGTGGCCTCACCAGGGCCCAGCTCACCTGACCTACCACTTTACCCTACTGCACCCTAGAATTCCAGGGACAGGGGCCTGTTCCTCCTCCCTGACCCTCATAATCTGGGCCAGAAAGATGGTTCAGGGGTAAAGGTTCTTGATGCCAAGCCTAGTGACCCGAGTTCACCCCCCAGGAATCTACACAGTGGAAGGAGAGAACCAACTCCTAAAAACTGTCCTCTGACCTCTACCACACCCCCACACACAAATAAATAAATAGAGGGCTTGAGAAATGGCTCCATTAAAAACATGCATTGCTCTTGAAGAGGAACTGAATTCTGTTTCAAGCCTCTAATTCCAGATCTAGGGGGACTTGACACCTCTGGCGTCATCAGGCACTGGTGTGCACGTGTACATAACCCCACAGTCACATATGCATAATAAGAATACAAATAAATAAATAGGAAGTCAAAGAATAGACCAAGAACAAGATCTCCTTCCTCCCTTGTTTTCAAGAACCAGGCTCGCCACAGGTGGGCCCTATTTCCCTTAATTTGTGACCTATGCAATAGGATTCTAGCAGGAAGGTTCCAGAAGATCCCTCTTTCTTTCCAGTTTCCTGCACTCCTAACCAGGAGGTCCCAAGGGTGGGCTACACATTTCTTTTGTCATACTCCAAAACCAGGAAAACCTTAGAGACATACTCTGACTTCTCTCATCTGCATTCCCAAACTGGAGGTCCCAAGGGCTGGCCCTGCCTCCCTGGCTTCTATATCTCTCATATAGAGAGCAGCTCTCATCTCCTCCCACATCTCTCGATCCTGAGAGCTGTCATGGCACCCAGAAGTTTCATCCTCCATCTAGAGAGCTGTCTTTTGTGCCCCATCTCCTTCCTACCCTTAATACCCAATGATAGGCACCCAGATTAGACCCTCCAGCTTTTTCTGCCCATCCCATGAAGACCCTAGCTCCCACCTCCAGCTCCAGATCCAAAGGGGGATCAGCCGCCATCTGGGTCCTGGGTCTGGTCTGAGGACCACGCCCTCTTCCTGAACCTCAGCCCTGCCAGGGCCTCTGGACTGCCACTTCCTCTTTCCTGCTGACTCCCAGCATCCTCTACGCCAGGGCAGCTCTAGGGCATGGGGTTTTTTGTTTTGTTGTTATTTTGTTGGGGCAATGGTTTTGGTTTTTTGTTTGTTTGTTTTTTGAGACAGCGTCTCTCTATGTAACCCCTGCTGTCCCGAGATTTACTATGAAGACAGGGGTGGACTGAAACTCAGAGATCCACCTGCTTCTGCCTCTTGGGTGCTGGGATTAAAGGCGTGTGGCACATAAGAGGTTCTTCCTACATTATCCCCTAAATGGCCATGCTTGCTTCACTGGAGGCAAAGCTAGGGGCAGGCATTCCTCAATTCACGACCTGAGAGAACACCCTGGACATATACACCCACAGTATGTATGCAGCAGGCAGGATCTCACATGGTACACAGGTGTGTAGTCCATAGGCTCACAGGTATGATCCCATGTCCAGCTTTGCAGGTGTGAGATTTGTATAGGCTCACGTATGCTCATACAGTACAGGTTCATATATATGTATACCCTTGTCACAACTAGCTTCAGTTGTCAACCAGACAAACTTGTGAAGAGGAGACTTCAGTTGAGGAACTGCCTATCAGACTGGCTTGTGGGCATGTCTATCAGGTGTTTTCTTGATTGCTGATTGATATGGGAGGGCCCAGCCTTCTGTGGGTGATGCCACCCCTGGGCAGGTGGGCCTGGACTGTGTAAGAAAGGTGCTGAGCAAGCCAGAGGAAGTGAGGAGTAAGCAATGTTCCCCTGTGGCTTTGCTGTCTTGAGCTCCAGCCCTGACTTCACTCCATGATGGACTATAATTTATAAGACCAAATAAACCCTTTCTTCTCCAAGTTGCAATTGGTCAGTCTGTTATCACAGCTACAGAAAGCAAACTAGACCAATCCCCAACCGCAGGAGTGTGTGGATAGAGCATGGGTTCACGAGAGTGTGCAGCTACTAGCTCTGCAGGTCTAGGGTGCACAGAGTACAGACTCACACTCATCTGCACCTCCTCCAGGCACCTGCAGGTGTGTGCCTGGAATACGGCTCATGTGCACACATACTGCACTCCCATCCATGTGAGCACGTGGGTGAACACAGGCTCCCACACCTGCCTGCACAGACCCTCATAACAAACAGCCATGAGTGCGAGTCTGAGTCCCTTAGGAAGCTGCTCTCTCAGTGCACCTGCCAATTGGCCAGTGACTACAAGCTCCAGCACATACGTGTGCTCACAAGCTTTTTTTGTTTGTTTGTTCTTTTTGAGATGCAGGGCTTGTACATGCTCACATTCCTTTTGCTTTTCTTTTCTTTTTTTTAGTTGCACTGCCCATGCCCCAAAAGCAACTGTGAGCTCCCTCAGGCCCTCAGCCCTGCTACTGTCTGCTCATGTCTTGCTGGTAGTCCCCAACATCCCCTCAAGAATCAGAACAACCAGTTCTGCAGTGGTGAGTGTGTGCACGCACGCGCGCGCAGCTTCCTGTAGACAGGCATCATCAACTTCCTGCTTCCTCCTACCCAGATGTCCACCACAGCTGATGGCAGCTTGGAGGCCTCGGGGGCCCGATTGGCCTAGTAGTAGCTCCCTAAAGCTAACACCAGGAGGAGACAGCCCTGAGTGGCCCCAAACAGCAGCCCACGACTGTTTGCCAAATATACACCAAATCTCAACTATAGCAGTTACAAGGCTGTACATATCAGGGACAAGGCATGTGAGGACATTCTATTTCTCACCAGATTTTGCAGTGAACCTAAAACTGCTCTTAAAACTATTCTATTTTAAAACAGTAGCAGTGTTGCTGGAGAGATGGTTCAGCAGTTAAGAGCTCACACTGCTCTTCCAGAGGATCAGAGTTCAGGTCCTAGCCATGCCAGATGGATCTGATGGCTCTGGCTTCTGTGGGCATATGTACATACCCCCCACATACATAATTAAAAACAATAAAATCAATAAAAGTAGTAGCAACAGGAGCTACAGGCAGTGGGTGGAGTTTGGTAGCATGTACAAGCACTGTACCTCAGAAGAGACAATAACAAGAGCTACCACAATCTCAGCCAGGTCTCACTAATGTCATCCCATGAGACAGGTACTATTTGTTTTGTTTGGCTTTATATTGTTTTGTGCTGGGATCTCAAGTAACCCAAGGTGGCTTTGAATTCAACACTCAGCTAAGGTTGGCCTTGAGTTCCTGACCTTCCTGCTTCCACCTTGCCAGTGCTAGCACCCAGCACAGCACGATGCAGATGCTATAGACAGATACATAGACAGACAGATATCAAACTATCTTCAAGACGAAGAAAGAAATTGAGGCCAGGCAGTGGTGGTGCACACCTTTAATCCCAGCACTCGGAAGGCAGAGGCAGGCGGATCTCTGTGAGTTCGAGACCAGCCTGGTCTACAGAGATAGTTCCAGGGCAGGCTCCAAAGCCACAGAGAAACCCTGTCTCAAAAAACCAAAAAAAAAAAAAAAAAAAAAAAGAAATTGAGGCCCGCGAAGGCTTGTTGCCACACATGTTTAATCCCAGAACTTAGGAAGCCAGGGCAGGAGGATCTCCTTGAGTCCTGGCCAGCCTCATCTACACAATGAGACCCTGTCTCAAAATAAGCAAACAAACAAAGAAAAAACCCACCAATAACAAAAACAGGAAGAACAGAAGCTGGGGCACCTTGCCCAAGGTCCCAGAGTCAGCTAGAGCTGGGAGGAATTCCATGTCCCTCACACCTTGTTGCTGTGAGCCACCATCACAATGAGCAAAGTTCTCCAGGAGGGCAATGAGACTGCAGGCCAAGAGCACAGATCTTGTTGCTCTGTCATCTCCTCTCTATATATCTGTGTAGTAGTAACCATGGGGGTAAACTGAGGCTACAGGAGCCCATAGCAGTGGCTCTCAAGGAAGGTGGGGTTGTTTCCTCATCGCCTCTAGATACACATTCTTGGTTGTCATTATAACCAAGGCATACAGGAGACGCCGGTCAAGTGGAGGCCATTGCTGCGGCTCAACATCCTGAGGCACACAGCACAGCTCCCCACCACAAAATGATCCAGGCCCCAACACCAGTGCTGGGGCCTTGGGAAGGGGTTGTGGGCTCCCATCTCGGATTGCCAATCTCCATGTTCACCCTTAGAGCACCGGCTGAGGCTCCACCTCCCTCCTCATAACCAACCAGTCATAACCCCATTCCCTCCTCCAAAACAGGAACAAGACTTAGGAAGGTTTGACCCAAGAGTTCATCAGGGAAGACAGACAGCATGGGGGATTTAAACCTAGCCTCACTGAACAACACTCTGCTGTGACCAGGCCCCACCCAAGGTCCCTTATCAGCACCCCCACCACCAGCAGGCAAAGCAGGTACTCAGCCAGGAGCAGGGCCAGCTCTCAAGGGGAGCATACAGGCAGAGGAAAAGTGAAGGCCTTCGGGCCCACCTCCAGCAGAGGAGGCCTGAGAATATGTAAAGCATGCAGGGAAGGAAGGAGGCAGGGCCTCCTGGGTCCTCCTCCCCTGGGTGATTCACTTGTGCCCAGGAACAAGGAGTCACTTGAGGGCAGCAGGGCAAACGCCTGGCCTGGTCTTGAAGCATTACAACATCAGCTTCTCCACCTGCCATCACAGACCCGGAGACACCAGAACAAGAACTCTCACCTCGGGGAACCCTTCTTGGCAAAGTAGCTAGGGATCCAGAACCCCACATCCTGAGATTTCAATGCCTGGGGCGTTTCCAGAATCGAGACAGGACATCCGTTTGCCAGACATACAACAGACCAGACAGGCACGGAGGTGGTGGGACAGGGCAGCAAGTCCAAGCGGGAATAAACTTAAGAGAGACAACAGGAAGGGGACCGAGATGTGTGGGTCCAGCCTCATTCTGGGAATAACAGCCTCCGTGTCCAGTGTGGGGCACACCAAGCACATGCATGCACTGGGAGAGCCCTACACAGCCCTCCGTGGGCTTGAAGGCTAGCCGGCACCCAGTGCATCACGCCTGGAGGTCTGACCTTGTGAGATCGGCAGCACCAGATACGCCCAGCTCCTCGGCAAGGCCGGCAGGCCATCAGCAGGACTGGGGAAGAGGGGTACAGGAGAATACAGGGGAGACATGGGGGCAGGTATGGAAGGAGATGAGAACCAGTTACACAGGACAATGGACTTACACGGTGGAGAACCAATGGAGCCACAAGGATACCAAGATCTCAGATTTGGGTCATTGCATTAGAGGGTGGGAAGTCACCCTGACCCTGCTTCCTCTTGGGAAGGTGGGTTCAGTAATGCCCAACAGGTCACACTGGGAAGGCCATGTGGTTGACAGATGCCAGTCACAGGTGTTTGTTGAGGGGGGGTTGAGGGGGGCTGGTAGCCTTCCAGACATAAAATCCTTCCTGCCTGTGTGACAGGACACGCCCCACCTGGGATACGGCTCCATCAGTCAGAGAAGGGTGGCTAAGGGGAAGGGGGCGCTGGAGGAGGAACCCGGCCTCTGGCATAATGAAGTGAATTAGACACTTCCTCCAACAGGTGCCCATCTGGGTGGCGTCAAGACCATCGTAAAGACGTCTGCGGGCGGGGGTGGCCCGGGCTTTGTTGTGCGGGGGAGGGGCACGGTCCACCGCAGAGTGCCAGGCACCTGCTCCAGGTGAAGCGGCACCAGCCAGAAACCGAACGCTGAGGACCTCGGCGAGGAGAGCCTGGGGACGAGAAGCACCGGAACCCGCAGCTGGCCGCGGACACCGCAGTGGGGCCCCCGCTGCGCCCGCTGCCTCTCAGGGAGGGCGGGAGGAGGAGGTGCGATAGCAGAATCCCGAACAGCAGCACCCCGTCCTCCGACCAGGTCGGAGCTCCCGCCTGCTATAAGGGCCCTCGCGGGCTTCCGATGGGGACTCCGTCCCGGGCTCTCCCAGTGCCTGGGGTCCTCCGCGCCGTCCGGCCGCCCCGCGGGTGTGAACAAGTCGCCTACCTGCACGGCGTCGCCGGCCATGTCCTCCGGCAGCCCGCCTGGGGTCCCAGCGCCGAGGCACGGCTTGCGAGCGCGCGAGCGGGGGCGGCGGGAGGCGCGGCACCTAG
>NW_004949188.1:222606-231764 GCF_000317375.1 Microtus ochrogaster
TGCTCCGCTCGGCCCGGCCTGGCCAGGCCTCCGCCGAGCTGCACCCTCCGGCCCCAGCGGCTGCAGGACCGGTCACGTGAGCGCGGAGGTCCGCGCCTGGGGAGGAGGCGGGGCGGGGGCGGGGCTCCCGGCGGCCCCCGGGGCTCGCAGCCCGGAGTCGGGTCCCGTTTGCGGTGCCGCTCGCCCTGCGCTCCTCCTAGCGTGCTGGAACTCTGAACAGGCCTAAGCCTTCGCGAACTACAGAGGCCTTGTCTCTCCTCCCTGCAACCCCCGCCTCGGACCCCTCTGAAAGCAAAAGTCACGATCTATCTCCCCACCGCACAGGCGCATCCTCCCATTTCCCCGGAGGCAAGCACTGGGAGAACAGGACTTCAAATCCCAGGGCCCCAGACCTTTGGAAACCACCGAAGCTCTCCGGGCAAGGACGTCCGTAAAACTTAATTGAGAAAGAGTAGGCTAAGTGTCCTCAAGCGCACACAAACACACAAAATGCCAGCGGCTGTCAATTTTATTGTTTTGAAGATTTTATCTTGACTTATGTATGTTAGAAATAAGTTCGAGGTGGCCAAGAAAGGGACCACCATTCTAACAAATGTCTGAGCGAGGCAAAATTTACTCTCGATCAAGAGAGTGCTGACAGGAAGTACATTTGGTTTTTAGTCTAACTCAGGTGACCTCATAATCGTATTCAATTGGTTAGTGAAAAAAAAGGTAGTGCAGAGGAGCTGGAGGAGGAAGGGGAAAGGGGTCACTGCTCCAAGCCTCAGATTCCTAGAAAGGAGCAGGGGAACCTTTGTGTAAACAAAAGTTTTACTGGGCAGGGAAGATTAAAACATCCCCATAAAGTCTTAAAGGTAAGGAGATAATGATTGCAGTTGCTGTCCAAAACACAAGTTTTATAGTATTTGCTAGAAAAGATTCCTATTTTATTTCTTACATGTGTATATATGTGTGTGTAGGGGTTATGCACATGTGTGCAGGTGCCTCTGGAGATCAGAATAGGACATGGCATCCCCAGAATGAAGTTATAAACGGTTTGTGAGCCGCGCCCACGTGGGTGCTGAGGGCCAGACTTGGGCAAACCCCAATTTTGATGTTTATTTATTTATTTAGTATGTGTGCATGCACATGGGCAAGCCAAGGCAAATGTGTGGCGCTCAGGACAATTTGCAGGGTCAGTCCTCTTCTTCCACCCTGTCGTTCTTAGGGGTCCAAACTCAGGTCATCAGGCTTGACCTTAAGTGCCCTTACCTGCTGAGCCACTTCACCGGTCATGCGGTCACTTTTAATATATTTGCCGCTATTGATTAAGGGATTTGAACCTCAGCATGGCCTCTGATGCGCCGGACCCTATGGGTCCCTAAGGGCTCTAGTTTTTGCCCTCTGTGAAGTGTTGGCTTCTTTTTCCTGGATGCTGCACTCAGATGGAACAACACGAGTGTCCAAATGGAATGCAGGGGCTTCTGCAGGATTTCTCTTGGAGGACCAGAGGAATGCAGCTGCAGTTTGTATTGTGGTAGCTCTGCGGCTCTGTCAATCAGAAACCCAGGCGAGGGATCCAAACTTTGGTCCCCAGGGCTCCAGGCAGGCTATGCTCACTGGAGGCCTACAATGGGTGCCCTCCAGGAATCAGCGCTGGCACAGGGACACAAGAGTATCTTATATGCCTCTGTCTTCCCAGGGACAACGCTGTGTGGTTTCTCTCTGTGTTTTGACCAACTTTGTAGGGTATTTTAACAGAGAGGAGGAAAATGGCAGCACTAAGGAAACCACTCTCTTAGCACCTCGCCCAGACCCTCCATAGGCCCCGTACGCCATCACCAACCTTTCTGGACCTTCCTCCTTGTCTCCCAGCCTCCTCCTACAGTCTCTTCTTCAAACACAGCCAAAGGGTGCCCATGAGCACCTAAAGCCTGGACACTTTTAGGAGGAACCCCCCAGGCCTGTGTGATTCTGCCCTTGTCTTCTCCACATCTCTCCTCATGCACTCCTGCAGCAAGCTGACATCCTAATTATACCTCAGATGTTTGCTGAGTAAATTAAATAGCTTGCCAAACGAGTCATCTCGCTTCCTTTTTTGCCGATTGATAGAGGAGAAAAACCCCTTGCCTTTATAATCAAGACAGGATGTTCATGGTCCCTGCAAAGTGGGCATTGAACCCACCCATTTTGCAATTGAGAAGGGTATGGGATTGGCAGGAAAAGCCTTGCCTAGGGCCCTGCCTGCCAGGTTCTGAACTGCCTCTGGGGATGGAGCTTGGGAATGCAGCCAGATTCTCCTTCAGCCTTCCAGCGTTCATTTACTCAGTGAGTCTTTATCACGGTCCGCTGGGGATTTGGGTGCCCTGGAAACAGAGCTGTACTCTAGGCTTTAAAAGGGACAAAGAACTGATTATAAAATCTCCATACAACAATGATAAAAGTTCCAGCAGCGCTCCAAAACTTCCTGGCCTCTCCTCTGCAGTCTACTCTGGGACCTGGGTACACTAGACCCCAGACAGGTTACATCTCACCATGGTTGGGAGCTCCATGCTGGAAAGTCTCGTCCTATCTTTGAAGCAGCCTTAGAAAGGGCTTCTCACCCTCACTGGCCTTCAAGGTAGTCTGTCCAGCCACTCTGGGTCCTCTTCTTGCTGCCAACCACAGGGCCTTTGCACAGGCTATTCTCCGGTCTAAAATATCTTTCCATCATATTTTCCCAAGGCTGGTCCCCTTCGTTCATTCATTTTTAAAATTTTTTGTTACATTAAAAATTGTATTTAAATGTATTTTTATGTGTTTGTATGTCTGTGTGTAGATATGTGCACATGGGTCCAATGCCCACAGAGGCCAGAAAAGGGTATCAGATTCCCTGAAACTGGAGTTACAGGTAGTTGTGAGCCTTAACTGCTGCTATCTCTCCAGCCTCAATTCTATTACACTTTAATGGATTGTGTGTGTGTGTGTGTGTGTGTAAGAGAGAACATATGTGCCATCAATGGCTCATATGAAGTGTTCAAAGGATAATTTTCAGGAGTTGTTCTCATTTTTTCCCACGTGGGTCCTGGGTTCAAACTCTGACTGTCTAGCACAATGGCCTTCTGAGCAATCTCAATGCCTGCTCTTTATTTTTGGTTGTGAGCCTAGCCTTTAACAGCTGAGCCGTCTCTCCAGCCTGTCACCGGCCTGTTTTAAGTATTTTTACTTGTTTGTTCTAGTTAACTGTTTGAATGTCTCTATTCTGAGCCCCTCACAGTCCTCCCCGGTGACTTGAGTCTGCATCTCCAGGCCTTGGCATGGCTTGACTTCATTTCAAAGGTGTTCTGCTCCTGCTGTGGTGGTTTCACTAAGAACGGACTCATAGGCTCCGATATTTGCATGGTTGGCCCCTAGTTGATGAGCTGTTTGGGAAGGATTAGGAGGTGTGGTCTTTCTGGAGGTGATGTGCCACTGGGACTGGGCTTTGAGGGTCTAAAATGTCAGGTCCAGACTTGCTGTCCCTGCTCAGTGCCTGGGTATCGGGATGTGAGCTCTCAGCTACTGCTCCAGCACCAAGCCTGCCTGCCACCACTCCCCACGGGCTAATCCTCTGAAACTGTAAACAAGACCACAGTTAAATGCTTTCTTCTGCCTGTTGCCATGGTCATGTCTGTTCACAGCAATGGAACAGTGACTGACAGGCTTTGCTCCCTCCATCTGTAGAACTAAGGAGAGGACACAGTGAGGGGGGGCAACGGCGCATTATCCCTATGGAGGCAACCACAGGGGATGAGCTGGGCCAAGGTAACCACACTATTCCTATGGAGGGTGGAAGACAACCATGGTGGGGGATGAACCGGGCCAGGGTTCTCAGAGGAGCTGGCCCTGGAGTTAAGTGTTAAAGAATAAGCAGAAATGTTCCCAATGGTTAGAAAATGCCAGAATCCAGAAGGTAGAAGTAGACAGATCTTTGTAAATTTGAGAGGTCAGCCAAGCCACATAGTAAGACCTTGTCCAAAAAAACCCAAAAAACAACAACAAAAAAAACCTAGGTGATAATGGTATCCCACACCTTTAATCCCAGCGCTCGGAGGCAGAGGCAGTCTAGTCTACAGAGAAAGTTCCAAGACGGCCAGAACAGAGAAACCCTTTCTCGGGTGAAAAAAAAAAAAAAAAAGTAATGGGGAGAGGCTGAGAGATCCTTAGGGAAAACACTGAAGTTCTGGGGTGCTATCAGCTGCTCTGTCCCCCATTTTCCACCCCTCTCCTCCTTCAATCCGCTCTGGCCATAGGGGCCTGCTCACTGCTCCTCAGACAAGCCTGTTCTGACCTCATGACCTCTGAACTGGTTCTTCCCTCTGTCTGTAATGTTGCTCCTTTTCTTCTTGGCTTTCTCTCTGGTTTCCTTCCCACTTTTGTTCAAATGCCACCTCCTAAGCCAGACCTTTTCTGCCACCTTCACCTAACACAGCCCATCCATCCCTTCCAACCTCCACCCTGCAATTAAAATATATATCTATTTCACTTTCTGTATACAAGTGTTTTGCCTGTATGCATGTCTGTGTAGCACATGCATGTCTGGTCCTGCAGAAGTCAAAAGAGGTCATCAGATTCCCCTGGAATTGGAGTTACAGGTACTTGTGAGCTACCAAGCCTGGGTCCTCTGCAAAATCAAGTACTCACAACCACTGTGCCATCTCTCCAGCACCCACAAACAACTTTGTGTGGTACTTGATATTGAACCCAGGGCCTTGTGCATCTGGACAGGTGTTCCATTGCTCAGCTACATTCTCAGCTCTCCTGAAAAAAAAATATTTTAAAATTAGTTTACATGTATGGATGTTTTGTCTGTATTTGTGTCTGCGTACTTTGTGCATGCCTGGTACCCTCAGAAACCAGAAGAGGGCATCAGATCACCTGGAGTTGAGAGATGGTTGCAATCCACAGTGTTGGTGCTGGGAATTGAACCCAGGTGCTTCGGAAAAGCAGCCAGTGTTCTCCACCACTGAGCCAGCTCCCTCCCTGCAAGTTGTATTCTCTTTCTGTACCGTAGGGCTGAACACCTACATTCTGGGTATGAGCTATATTCCCCGCTCTCTTTTTTAATAATTTCTCTCCTTCTCTCTCTGCTTGTCTTTTGAAATAGACATTTCTCTATTTAGCCTGGGCTATCCTGGAACTCACTATATAGACCAGGCTGGTAATCCTGAGGTCTGTCTACCTCTGCCTCCCAAGTGCTGGGATCAAAGGTGTGTGCCACTATCGCTTGGTTATAACTTTTCATTTTTTAAAAAAAATATTTTTAGATCTGGGAACAAGACAACTTTAGGCAGTGTAGACTTGGACTCCTTGTTTTTGTTTTTGTTTTTTAATCCTAGAAATTGATGACCCAGACAGTGATGGCGCACATCTTTTATCCCAGCACTTGGGAGGCAAAGGCTGGGGGCTCGCTGAGTTCGAGGCCATCCTGGTCTACAATGTCAGTTTTAGGACAGCCAGGGCTACACAGAGAACCCTTGTCTTGGCAGATCTCTGAGTTTGAGGCCAAACTGGTCTACAGAGCAAGTTCCAGGACAGGCTCCAAAGTTACAGAGAAACCTTGCCTCAACAAACCAAAAAGGAAAAAGAAAAAAAAAAAAAGAAAAAGAAAAGGAAATAAAAAAAGAAACCCTGTCTCAAAGGGGGAAAAAAAAACATAAAAAGGCCAGTGGTGGTGGAAGCGCATGCCTTTAGTTCCAGCACTTGGGAGGCAGAGGCAGGTGAATCTCTGTTAGTTCAAGGCCATCCTGGTCTACAAAGTGAGTTTCAGGACAGGCAGGGCTACACAGAGAAATCCTGTCTCTGAAACAAACAAACAAAAAATTGTTTATTATCAATCTTTATTATCCCAGTGAGGACTGCGGAAAACAAGATTTTTACAATGACTTATTTGTGTATGCATGCATATGGTGTACATGTATGCAGGAGGCCACCAAAGCCAGAGGGAGGCATGAATTTCCTGGAGCTAGAGTTACAAGTTGTTGTGACATGTGTGCAGTCCTCTGGAAGAACAGCACTCTTAACTGCTGAGCCATTTCTCCAGCCCTAACTTCTATTTTGAGACAGAGTACCTTGCTACCCAGCCCAGGCTAGCCTTGAACTCACCTTGTGGACCCGGCAGCTTCCTATCTCAGCCTGTGCAGTAGCAGGATTACAGGCCTGTGCCACTAGGTCCCACCTGTCTCTCTGACATTAGATATTCATCTTGCACATAGATGAATTCCAAGCTCCTACAACGAAGTCTAGAATGTACTAGAAATTTAGCCAATAACTGCCAGAGAACCCTTGTCTAGAATCCTCCAGTGAGGAGCAAGGAACAGGTCTCAATGGTTCAACCCTTACCTTGCGTGTGGAAGGCCTTGAGACCATGCCCAGAACCACCAGAAGATAAATAAAAACAACAACAAAAATAGCTGCCAAGCAGCTGGAAAGAGGAATAAACGGGACTTGCTGGAATCTGGTCTGGGGTTTGACAGAGGGGCGTGGCGATGGGTCCAGCTGGCCTGCTGCTCAACCCATCAGAGAGGCTCTGCAGAGGTGAGGCTGCGGTGGCTGCAATGGTAGTTCCGGTCCACGTGTTATGGTATTCTGCTTTCCAGAGCTGGGAGGAGCCCAGAGCCTCACACATGCTAGGCAAGCGTCTAGCAGAGCCTTAGTATTTGAACTGGACTCTGAGTCAATAAAAAACACAGACAGTTCTTATCAGGGTGGAGCTGGATGATGACGTCGTGTCGCTCCAAAGATAAAGTTCTTTGCCAACCAAATACTAAGTCATCCCAGCCATCAGGAAGCTGAAGTTGCCCAGGCAGTGGTGGCACACGCCTTCAATCCTAGCACTGGGGAGGCAAGACAGGTGGCTCTCTGTGAGTTCGAGCCCAGCCTGGTCTACAGAAGTAGTTCCAGGCCAGGCTCCAAAGCTACACAAAGAAACCCTTGTTTCAAAAAAAAAAAAAGGAAGCTGAAGCTGTAGAATTGGTGCAGCCTGAGCTATCCAGAGAAACCTTGTTTCAAAAAACAAACAAAAACAAGCAAAAAAAAAAAAAAACCAAAAACAAACCAGGGACTAGAAATACGACTCAGTGGTTAGGAGTGCTTACCATTTCTCCGGAAGACAGAAGACCATAGTTTGAGTCCCAGTAACCATGTCCCATGTCCAATGGCTGAAACTCCAGCTCCAAGGAGATCTTCATACAGACATAGAAATAAAAACAAATCCAAAAAGAAATTAAACCTTTTCTTTTTGAACAAAAAGTTAATGACCTGTAAGCATGACCTGACTTTCATGTGCCCAAAGGCTGGGCATGGATGCGGGTGCCTGTAACCTCTGCATCATGAGATGAGGCCAGCATCAGCCTAGCAGAAACGGCGAGCTTCCTCTGCTGAGAGACCTTGGAAGCAAGAAGGATGTCCGGTGCCTCGTTTCGGCCTTCACACACATAGGTGAGAACAGAGAGAGGTGGTAGCCCAGGCTTGGATCTCAGGACTCCCAGGTAATGACAGAGGGTCAGGGGGTTCGAGATCATCCACTTTAAACCAGGCATGGTGCATATGCCTTTAATCCCAGATCTGGGGAGGCACAGGCAGGCAGATCTCTGAGTTTGAGACCATGTTCTAGGACAGAGCAAATTTTAGGACAGCCAGGGTTGAAGAGAAACACTGTCTTGAAAAACCAAAAACACCTGGGCAGTGATGGTGCACACTTTTATTTTTATTTTTTTTAAGATTTATTTATTTATTATGTACACAGCGTACAGCCTCCATGCCTGCAAGCCAGAAGAAGGCACCAGACCTCATTACAGATGGTTGTGAGCCATCATGTGGTTGCTGGGAATTGAACTCAGGACCTCTGGAAGAACAGTCAGTGCTCCTAACCTCTGAGCCATCTCTCCAGCCCTGGTGCACACTTTTAATCCCACGCAGAGGCAGAGGGAATTCTGAGTTCAAGGTCAGCCTGGTCTACAGAGTGACAGCCAGGGCTACACAGAGAAACCCCTTTCCCCCCAAAAAAAAAGAAAAATCCACTTGTCCACTTGACCCACTCTCTTTAGCTACTGAGTGGGTTTGAGGCCGGCCTCCTCAAACCACAAAAACAGGACTGGAGAGATAATCCATTGGTTCAAAGTTCTTCCAAAAATTCAGGTTTGAGTGCCAGCATCCACATGGTGGCTAACAACTGTAACTCCAGTCCATGGGAGCTGGTGCCCTCTTCTGATCTCTGTGGACATGACACACATGTACTGACACCCATGCAGGCAAAACACCCATTCACATAAAATAAATACACCTTAAAAATCAACAACCAGGAGAGAGGGGGGATACTATGGGATAGATTTACCTAACATCAGTATTAAATGTATTGCTCCAGAGGCTGAGGCAGGAGAGGTCAAGAGCTCCAGGTCAGCCTAATTAGTTACTTTACCTCAGAAGGACAAATTGGACTCAGAGCACTTGCCTAGCATTTTTGAGGCCCTGGACTCCATCCCCACCACTATAAAACACAATGAAATAATGTGTTACGGTAAATAAAATATGGTACTCTAGCACCAGGGAGGCCAAAGCAGGAGGACCAGGCTCTCTAAAAAGCTATCTCTGGGCTGAAGAGACAGCTCAGCAGTTAAGAGCACTGGCGCTTTACTAGAAGTCCTGAGTTCTATTCCCAGAAACCACATGGTGGCTTGCAACCATCCATAATGAGATATGGTGCCCTCTTCTGGCCCACAGGAATATATAGGTGTGTATTACATAAGCAGTGTATCATTGTATGCTAAATAAATAAATAAATAAATAAATAGCTATCCCTACCCAGCAGTATGTCAGACCCAACAACCCAATAAACTGATAAAAAAAAAAAAAAACCAATGGAGCGCATTAACCTAGAGAACTCTCTTCTCCACCCTCCACCATCGCAAGGGCTAGGAATGCTCAGAGACAGCATCCAGAGCCTGTCTGCCTGGAGACCAGGCTGGCCTCAGACTCACAGAGATCCACTTGCCTCTGTCTCCTGAGTGCTGGGATTAAAGGTGTGCGCCACCACCACCACCTGGTCTCAAAGTGCATTTTAAAAATACCTTCATGGGCTGGAGAGATGGCTCAGAGGTTAAGAGCACTGGCTGCTCTTCCAGAGGTCCTGAGTTCAATTCCCAGCAACCACATGGTGGCTC
>NW_004949188.1:231864-255751 GCF_000317375.1 Microtus ochrogaster
CTGGCTTTGTGGGAGCCTAGCCTGTTTGGATGCTCACCTTCCTGGGCCAGGATGGAGGATGGAGGACCTTGGACTTCCCACAGGGCAGGGAATCCGGACTGCTCATCAGACTCCAGAGGGAGAGGGAATGAAGTGGGGGGGAGTGGAGTGTGGGGAAAGGAAGAGGAGTGGAAGGAGGGAGTGAGGGGTGGAAGGAGGGGGAGGGAAATGGGAGGCATGGAGGAGGCAGAAATTATTTTAACAAAAATAAATAAATAAATAAATAAATAAATAAATAAATAAATAAATAAAAATACCTTCATTTAGCCAGCTGTCCTGGCACAGGCCTTTGATCTCAGCACTGGAGAGCCAGAGGCCTGGGATCTCTGTGTGTTCTAGGCTAGTCTGCTCTACAGTGTGAGTTCCAGGACAGCCAGGAGAGAGACCCAGTCTCAAAATAATAATGATGATGATGATAAAGAAATAAAGATGGCTTGATTTATCACTTTCTTTGTTCTGTGATGCTGCTTCTGTGTTGGCCCACCAGACTTTGGGGTAATCTAAATCTATCTATTCCTGAGCCACAGTCACTCACATCTGGCTCCAGAATAAACTATGACTTATTTTCTTTGAGGTGTTTTGGGGTTGACATCTGCCCCCATCATGCAACAATTCACATCTAACTCCAGCATTCCATCCTGGGTACATGTGGAGACTGTCACAATCAAAAAGGAAATAAAACAAAATGTATGATGCTGTGGGATAATGTTCTTATACACTGTAAAGATTTGTCACTCAGTTTGGTTTAATAAAATGCTGATTGGTCAGTTGCCAGGCAGGAAGCATAGGTGAAGCAACCAAACTAGAATAATTCTGAAATAAAATGAAAGGTGGAGACATAGTCACCAGCCAGACTCAGAGGAAGCAAGATGAGAATGCCTTACCGAGAAAAGGTACTAAGTCATGTGGCTAAACATAGGCAAGAATTATGGGTTAGTATAAATTGTAAGAGCTAGTTAATAAGCCTGAGCTAACAGGCCAAACAGTTTATAATTAATGTAAGCCTCTGCATGTTTCTTTGGGACTGAACTGCTGCGGGGCCAGGCAGGACAGAAACTTCCATCTACAGTATAATAGTTGGACATGACAGCACACACCTTTAATCCCAGATCTTGGGAGGCAGAGGCAGGTGGAGCTCTGTGAGTTCAAGGCCAGCCTGGTCTACTAAGCAAGCTGCAGAAAAGCCAGAGCTACACAGAGAAACCCAAATCAAACCAAACCAAAGACACAAAAAACTCAAAATTCTGATAGCAGCAGCTCACAGTCATGAGTTCCTGGCAGGCTCCAGTGACTTGATTTTGGCCCCTCGAGGATCAAGGCTATAGTCACGCTTAACAGGGTCGGGGTGCGGAGGGAGGGAGGACAGAGACTTTATCTAGAATGAGCTAGCTCAGTATTTTTTATTGAATTTATTAAATTGTGTATATGTGTAGAGACAAGCATGCCACCATATATGGCTTGAAGTCAGAGGACAGCTTGTGGGAGTAAACTCACAACTCTTCAGCACTCTCTCTTTCCACTCAACATGTTTTTGTTGCCTTGCATAGCCCAGGCTGGACTCAAACTTAATATATAGCTAAGAATCTTTTTTGTTGTTGATGTTGTTAAGTCAGGGTTTCTCTGTATAGCCCTGGCTGTCCTGGAACTCTCTCTGCAGACCAGACTGGCTTTGAACTCAGATCTGCCTGCCTCTGTCTCCTGAGTGCTGGGATTAAAGGTGTGTGCCATCCAATTTATGCAGTACTCAGAGCTTTGAGAATGTAAACAAGACACTTTAACCCATGAATCACCCCCACTGGTTATGTACTGGGATTATGTAGTATTATGAAAACCTCTCCCTGGGCAATGGTGGCACATGCCTTTAATCCCAGCACTCTGGAAGCAGAAACAGGCAGATCTTAGATCTCTGAATTTGAGGACAGGGTGGTCTACAGAGAGAGTTCCAGAACAGCCAGGGCTGTAACACAGAGAAACCCTGCCTCAAAAAACAAACAAACAAACAAAAATCAATCAAACAAACAAAACATCTCTTACATTCTTAGAGACTGGTGCTTTTGGTAGACCTCACAGCCAGAGTTGATTCACTGTAAGGTCACTTGAGACTTAAAACTGCTATCCTACTGTGTAGGATACACAGTCCTACTGTGTACTGAGCCTGTCTGTTTAAGAGAAAATATAAGTTCAGTCTCACTTGCCTTATATTTCCCATGTCAATTTTTACAACCTAAACTAATGCATAGCTGAAATCTCAAATTATGTACTGGTCTATGTCCTGACCCACAAATAATGCATGTGTGTTTATACATTGGTTATGATAATCATTTGCTGTAAACAACAAATATTGGAAATATGCACCATGGATGTTGAAATCAATATATGGGTACTGCTTGATAAACAATGATATTTGTAATACTTTTGTTACCTGGGTCAGTTGGATTTACTGACTTAGTCCCTTGCAAACCTTGGTTAAAGATTTCCATAAAGTAACCCTCATCCCTTCTCCATGGGATCCTCTCTGAGCTGGTCAAAAAAAAAGGTAGGAGTAAAGCTCTTTGTTAAGATCCACATACAGGGACAGATTCACAGGACAGCTTTCAGGTAGGAACAGAGGCAGGCCCGAACAGACAGAGAGAGCAGAGCGGTGTAGAGAATTCAAATCAGGCCTTGCTTTGATTTCTTTCCTCAGTGTGACATGGAGGCATTATAGGTGACTCTGAGTTAATTATTAATTTGTCCAAACCAATTGCACTTTAGAAGACAGGATCTCACTAAATAGCCAAAGCTAATCTGGAATTTAAACTCCTCTTACCTCAGTTTGTCAACAAATGCTGGTATCACAGGCGTGAGCCACGATCGTGAATGTGTCCTTGAGAACAAAACGTTTCATTTCCTGTTTGTGAGTGTATGTGTGCACAGTGCTGTGGGACAATGATCTTGTACCCCATAAAGATTTATCACTTGTATTGCTTTGATAAAATGCTGATTGATCAGTAGCCAGGCAGGAAGTATGGACAAGGCAACCAGATAGGAAAAAGAGGTGGGGCAATGAGAACAGGAGATTTCTGGGAAAAGGAAAAGACTCAGTCTGCAGTCATCTCCCAGAGGCAGAGGAAGCAAGATGAGAATGCTGCACTAATAAAAGGTACCAAGCTGTGTGGCTGACATGTGGCTGACACAGACAAGAATTATGGGTTAAGATGTAAGAGTTAATAAGAAGCCTGAGCTAATAGACCAACAAGTTTATGATTAATGTAGACCTCTGTGTGTTTCTTTGGGACTGAATGGCTACAGGACCAGGTGAGACAGAAATCTCTGTAAACAAATGGCGTGAACATGGACAACTAAATCCAATTAAAACCTGAGAGAGCTTGGGAAAGAATTCTAGTCACAAAAGAACAGAGTTAAGTGTGGCTTCTTGGTAGCAGCGTTTTCTCAGATGGGCTCTGTTTGCTAGAGGCAAGTGTTTCTCATTTAAGAGAGACTTCTTGACTCAGCTTTAGCTGCAGAAGCCTTGCAGCCCTTTCAAGAGGTCCTGCTACAAAATACTTAAACGGTATTTATGAAGCTATAGAGTTGTGGCAATAAACATGGCTCCTGCCAGTACCTCTGCCATGAAGCTAGACTCTCAGAAAGCTAAGAAATGGGCTGGATCCAGCCAGCAAAGCCACAGCTTTAATTCTAGCCATATTGCTTAGCAAATTAAAGACTCATGTGGTCAGAAAAAGAGAGATATACAGTAAAGATAGATTTAGATGAAAAAAACCTATAAACAGTTTAGAGTGTGTTTAAAAATATATGTAGGCTTGGAAGAGAAAAGAAAAAAGGATAAAGTCCTTAAAATAAAAAAGAAAGAGAGTAGTTGGGTGTGGTGGCACACACCTTTAATCCCAACACTTGGGGAGGCAGAGGCAGGTAGATCTCTGTGAGTTTAAGAACAACCTGATTTACAGAGTGAGCGTCAGGACAACCAAAGATACATAGAGAAACCTAATCTCAAAAAACCAAAAATTAAAAATAAAAATGAGTTTAAAATAAAGCCACATAAAAATGGAAAATAGAGAGTCTGGATACTGTACACTATTGTGTTGTCTTTGAATTGTTTGATGGCTGAGGAAAAAGCAAAAGCTGCTAAAAAACATTTGATTATAAATTTCTGGATTAATCTAACATATATATTTTGAAAATGCCTTGACTTCAAAATTTAAGTCAAAAGTTATGTTACTTTGGAGAAGAGATTTTGCTTTTGTTTCCACAGGAAATGAGAGGCTGTGGATTCATTCTGGGCTAAGAAAAATCATGTTTGATCAAGGAGAACCCCTGAGAAATCTCCAGTAGGAACAGATGGCCCAGATATTTGAGTTCTACATCCAGAACAGCCACAAGACTGCTGGCTGAGATGATCAAGCCTCACAGAATATTTCAGTCAGGACTTGACCATAATTCTAAATTTTCTTTAGGTCCCTGTAAGATTATCAGTACCCCAATCAGCAGGAATTAGCCTGGAAAACTATACCCACATTTCCCAGAAAAATGGATTATGGATGTTTGACTTTGTTTAGACTGTTGGTTACAAATTGTTATGGATAATGGTCTGGAAAAAAAGCTAAATAAAGGAGATTAGATTCAGAATTCTTGAAAAAAAGGTGGGGGAGTGCTGTGGGACAATGATCTTCACAACAGACCTCTGTGTGTTCCTTGGGACTGAACGGCTGCAGGACTGGGCTGGACAGAAACCTCTGGCAAGAGTCACACGACTATCTAGGATCCATTCTCTCCTTTTTCAACCTTTATGTAGTTTTCAGAGAATCAAAGGCTTTCAGGCCAGCCTGGGCTACATGAAACCCTACCTCAAAAAGTCAAAACCAGAGCCAGGAAGCGGTGGTGCAGGCCTTTAGTCCCACTTCTGGGAGGCAGAGGCAAGCAAATCTCCAAGTTTGAGGTCAGTCTGGTCTACAGAGCAAGTTCCAGGACAGTCAGGACTACACAAAGGAACCCTGACTCAAAAATCAAATAATAATAGTAATAATAATAACAAAATAAAATAGGAAAAAAATCAAAACCAGGGCTGAAGTGTCGGCTCAGTGGTTAAGAGCCTTTGCTGCTCTTGCAGTGGACAGGGGTTTGGTTCCCAGTATCCATGTGACAGCTCATAATCACCTGTAACTCCAGTTCCAGGGGATCCAGTGCCATCTTCGGACCTCTGGTAGACCAGGCACACATGTGGCACACATAATATATGCAGACAAAAGGCTCATACACATAACATGTTGTGGGAATTCAGTCCAATAAGCAATTGTATTGGGGCAGCTTGGCCCAATGGGTGTGATCTTCTCTTGGGATACTTGATCCAATAAGAACTGGGTGCAATGGGGTCGCACGGACACTGTAGGAGCTGGCAGAGCCACAACTTGGAGTTTGAAGTCAGCTTGGTCTACAAAGAGAGTTCCATGACAGTCAGTGCTTCACAGAGAAACCCTGTCTCAAAAAATTAAAATAAAATTAAATTAAATAAAGCCAGGTGTGATGGCCACACACCTTTAATCCCAGCATTGACAGCCAGAGCCAGGATCCATTATGACCTACATGGTATGTTCCAGGTCAGCCAAGGTTGAATAGTGAAACCCTCTCTCAAAAGTAAATAAAATAAAAATGAGGTGTAGTGGCCTACCCATTTATTCCCAGGACTCAAGAGGCAGAGGCAGACAGATCCTGTGAGTCTGAAGCCAGCTTGGTCTACATAGAGAGTTCCAAGCCAGCCAGTGGTACATGGCAAGACCCTGTTTCAGTAAACAAACAAATAAATAAATATAAACAAAGGACCAATGAGATGGTGGTACTTGCTGCCAAGCCTGGATGACCTGAATTTGATCTTCAGAACTCCCTGACTTCCATACACACTCCTTCCCCCTCAAAAACCAGGGAAATATAAAAATAAATGACCCCATGTGTGTCCCCATCCTCCCAAATGATAATGGTCTAATCATCTGAAAGTGTAAAGAAACCCCCAATTAAATGCTTTCTTTTATGAGTTGTTGTGGTCATAACTGGGAGTAGTTTTGGTTCTGCAGGGATGGAAATGATTCAGGCATACTGGGCCAGTGCTGTCTTTGAGTTGCAACCCAGATCTCTTTGGACACTTTTCTTTTCTTTTCTCTTTTTCTTTCTTTCTTCCTTTCTTTACTTCTTTCTTTTTTATTTTTATTTGAGACAGTGTCTCTTCATAGCTCTGGCTATCCTGGAATTTACTGTGTAGACTAGGCTGGCCTCAAACTCAATAATACTGCCTGCCTCTAACTATACTATGTAGATCAGGCTGGTTGAACTCACAATTCTCTGCGTCTGGATTGTTGGGATTAAAGGTGTGTGCCACTATGGCGTGGTTTTGTTTTTGAGATTGAGTCTTACTATGTAACCCTAGCTGTCCTGGAACTCACTACGTCAGCTAGAGTCCACTGCCTCGCCTCAGCCTCCCAAGTGCTAGAGTTAAAGGTGCTTTAATTTTTTTTCTTCAATATAAGTGTGGAACACAGGATCTTGTGAATGCTACATAAGTGTTCTGCCACTGAGTTACACCCCAGCTCTTGTTAAAGTTTTGTTAACGACCGGGTGATGGTGGCACACACCTTTAATCCCAGCACTGGGGAGGCAGAGGCAGGCAGATCTCAAGGCCAGCCTGGTCTACAGAGAGTTCCAGGACAGTCAAGGCTATGCAAAGAAACCCTGTCTGCGGGGTTGGGAGGTGGGTGGGGGGACAATGACTATGTCAAAGCACCCAGTTTGGAATCTCCAGTTGACAGGGGGGCATTCCAGCCCCTCCACCCCAGTATGCTAAGCAGCAGCTCCCTGGAGATCAGAAGCTCCCCCTGGAGATGCCCTGGATGAACCCTCACTCCACCTCCCACCCCCGCGGTTCTCTCTCCTGGATTTCTCTTCTCTTGGAACCACCTGACAATACTTTGCTTAGATTAAATCTGGATTTATGAATTAATTCTTAATTCTGGCTCTGTTTGATTGGCTGTGTCAGCGGAGAGCCTTAATACTGGGAACAGAAGCCATCCACAAGTTTTGTTCATTACTGTCAAGGCAGGCCTGGTGGTGGTCTCCAGTGATCCCAGCTACAAGTGTCTGAAGAAAGAAAGAAAGCAGGGTTTAGACATTAGCAGCTAGAGCAGGCTTTATTTTACCTGGTAAATGTATCTGACTACACCATGACCAGGATGTAGCACCCAGCAACACAGTGACCAGAGTTCCAGACAATGCAGACCACGTGTGCTTTAAGACAGGGTTTGTTTTTGTAGCTAAAGATGGGGAAGGGAGAAGGGGGTTTCACAGGGACAGAATGGGGAAGTTTTTCTATAAGGTGGATTTGAGGCTACAGGGTCTGTTGTCTCTTTCTGTAATGTCCAAATAGCTGGCTTCCTGGAGCTATGAGCTCAGTTTAGAACCTCCACTTCTTTTTTTTTTTTTTTTTTTTGGAGGGGATTCTTTTACTAGGGAAGATGAGGCAGGAGATCAACCGAGCCCATTGTGTACAATGTAGGAGTAAACGTTTTGTTTTTGTTTTTGATTTTTTTAAAGGTTAAAAAAAAGTTGGGGCCAGGCGGTGGTGGCGCACACCTTTAACCCAAATATTCAGGAGGCAGAGGCAGGTGAATCTGTGAGTTCAAAGCCAATCTGGTCTACAGAGCGAGTTCCAGGGCAGCCAAGACTACACAGAGAAATCCTGTCGGGGGGAGGGGGGACCAAACAACCGATGAACCAATCAAAAATCCCACGACAGCCGGGCGGTGGTGGCGCAAGCCTTTAATCCCAGCACTTGGGAGGCAGAGGCAGGCGGATCTTTGTGAGTTCGAGACCAGCCTGGTCTACAGAGCTAGTTCCAGGACAGGCTCCAAAGCCACAGAGAAACCCTGTCTCGAAAAAGAAAAAAAAAAATCCCACGACAGCCAGGAAACTACACTTTAAAAGGGTGGGGCACAAGCATGGGCAATTAACAGGCCGTTGCCAGTACTAAATATGGCAGCATCCACTCAGAGCTCAACTCACCTCACGTGACGGGGGCGGAGCTTATGATTCGCTCAGCACCCCCACACCGGACACGCCCACTTCTGGATTGGCCAATGAACCTGAGCTTTTTAGGCACGCCCTTTCGTCCCTTCCACCAATAGCCGGCCGACAGTGTCCTTATAATCCAATCGTCATTTCCCACCTCCGTTGAGTGATAAGACAGCGGCCCAGTGAGCAGGACTCGAGTCGGGCTCCAGACAGGAAGCGTTGCAGCTCGCGTCCAGGGGCGCGACGTACAAGCCGACGGGCGGTTCTCTTCGCAGCTCGCGGACGCGAACCGGGCGACAGGTAAGTGGTGGGTTCCGAGCTCGGGCCGCGGTGCGGGGCTGTGGGTTTGCTGAAGCGGTTGCCGCGGTGCAGCGGGAGGAGCCGGCGCGAGGCGGCTGGGCGGTTAGGCACCCACCTCGATTTGGCAGCCGTTGGGGTCCCTTGCGCATGCGCCAGGGGCGGGCCAGCCGTTAGTGCGTCGGCTTCCGAGAGCAATGTCAGGGCTGCACCCCGACACCCGCCTGTGTATGGTGGCGGGATCGAGGCAGAGGGCGGTTTCACGCTGAAGTTCTGGACGACCCAGGCTTCGGCTTCGCGAGTTTGCAGTCACCTCCCTCCCATGTGGCTCTGCCGCTCCCCCGGCCGGCGTGGCTACCCACCGGAGCCCGATTCTTCACCCGGGGTCGCTTTCCGCGTGTGAGCCGGTCCAGCCCGGTTGCAGCTCAGCTTCCCTGGACCTGATTGGAACTTGTTTGGGGCAGCCACTTCCTGGGTTCACTTTTTTCATTTTCTGTCCCTGATAAAACCGGGGCCTGTCGCATTTGGGGGTATCCGCTCCAAGTAGCACCCCAACCCGTTCCTGGAACATTTGGTGTTGGTGTATCACATCTCGTTTTTCGAGACAGGATCTCTCTACAAAGTCCTGGAATTCATTATGAAGACCAGATCAGCCTTGAACTCACTGAGATTCACTTGCATCTGCCTCCAGAGCTCTGGGATTAAAGACGTGTGCCAGTTGGTCCCGCTTCACATTTATTCCTTAAATAGCACAAAAACGTTTTTAGAGCTATACTGCCTAAAAACATGAGGGGCCATAAGATAGGTTCTCGTGGAGTCGAGGCTGTCCTTGAATTTTTAATTTGTGTGTGTGTGTGTGTGTGTGTGTGTGTGTGTGTGTACGTGTACGAGTTACTTGTGTGCAGGTGTTCCTGGAGGCCGGAAGAGGGAGTCGAACTTCCTGTACCTGGAGTTAGAACGTGGTTGTTAGGGTAGGTTGAAAGTTAGGTTGAGAACACTAACTCAGGTCCGCCCCCTCTCCTGCTAGTCTTGACCGCTTAAGATTTTTGTTGTCGTCATTGAGACAGGATCTCACTCTGTAGCCTTTGCTGGCCGGGAACTCACAGGGTTCTGCCGGCCCCAGCCTCAGGCATTTTTTAAAGTTCATTTTAAATCCCTGCGGCTGTGACACAAGCCTTTAATCCCAGCACTCGGGAGGCAGAGGCAGGCTGATCTCTGAGTTCGAGGCCAGCCTGGTCTACAAGAGTTAGTTCCAGGACAGGCTCTGAAAACTCTCAGGGGAGTGAGGGAAAGTGTTAATTTTAATATATGCTTGGCATCGCTTAGAAATTTAAGCACACATGTCCTGGGCTGTCTAGCTTCTCTCTCCTAGCTGTCTGCTTTAGTTCTGTCGCCGGGGTCTGGTGCTTTAGTGACTGATAAACTTTTTTTTTTGAAGATTTTATTATGTATACAGTGTTCTGTCTGCACACTAGATAGAAGAGGACACCAGATCTCATTACAGATGGTTGTTAGTTGCCATGTGGTTGCTGGTACTTGAACTTAGGACACCACAAGAGCGGCCAGTGCTCTTAAGGTTAAGGGGGCAGTGCTCTCCAGCCCCCACTGATAACTTTTGAAGGCATTTTTTTTATTTTGTGTATGTGTGTATATCAGGGCCATTTGTCAGTTCTCCGCTATGTGGAGTTTGGGGAATTGTACCTTTACCTACTGGGTAGTAAGTAACCTTTCTTGATGGGCAAATGTCCTGGAACTCAGAGAGATCCTGCCTCTTCCTCTTGAGAACTGGGATCAAAGGTGTGTGCCACCACACCTAGCTGAGAAGAGCTTTTTTAAATTGATGCTAAAAGGAAGTACACATCTGAAGAATAAGCACCCGACTAAGTGTGCGTTGGAGAGGGGAGGTGGTGACTGTGTGCAGGCAGCAATTGCAGTAGTGTAAGGTGTGTGTGGGGTTTGTTGTTAAGATAGGATCTCATTGCAGTCCTGGCTGTGTAGACAAGGCTGGCCTGGAACTCACAGAGATCTGCTTGCTTCTGCCCTGAGTGCTAGGATTAAGGATGTGTGCTACCACCTGGCATTATGAAAATATTTTATTTGATGGTGGTGACCAACAACTTTAATCCCGGCACTTGGGAGTGGGAGGAGGATCTTTGAGTGTACAGAGCGAGTTCCTGGACACCTAGGGCTACACAGAGAAACCCTGTCACAAAAAAAGAAAGAAAAAAAATGAAGCATTGGTTTATGTTGCATTGTGGATGTGCACTGAGAACAGTGCAGAATGAAGGATTGAAGAAGTGAAAGGCCACGTGATGCTGTCTGAATCTGTTTATAGAAAATGTCTAGGAAAAGCTAGTCTTGAGAGATGAGAAGCAGATTGGTGGTTCTGGG
This sequence comes from Microtus ochrogaster, assembly GCF_000317375.1. Classification (NCBI taxonomy): domain Eukaryota; kingdom Metazoa; phylum Chordata; class Mammalia; order Rodentia; family Cricetidae; genus Microtus; species Microtus ochrogaster. The sequence goes on from NW_004949188.1 coordinate 242,647, forward strand.
AGGTAGGTGGAGGCTAAAGGGTAGAGGTAGTTTCACTTTTGTGGTTAGGGATGAAGTCCAGGGTCTCTCACATGCTCCGCATCTACCCCTGAGCCACACCTCCAGACCCAGAGTCTTTTTTTTTTTTTAAGTTTATTCATTTTATTTTCTGTGAACATTTTGCCTGAATACATTTACTTAGGGCATGCTTTATGACTGGAGGTCAGAGAGGACATTGGGTCTCCTGGAACAGGAGTAAACCATGTGGGTGCTGGGAATCGAACCCCAGTCTTCTGAAACTTAACCACTGAGCCATCTCTCCAGTCCATCAGGTTTTCTCTTATCAAGGTGGTGGCGTATGTTAGAGTTGATTGTGCTGATGCCGACATGTTTGTTGACTCCTAAATTATGTACTTTGGAGAATTGTATAGCATTTGACTGTTTTCAGTAAAGCTGTTCCAATTTTAAATAAAAAAGGCCTTCACCTTGGGGCCAGCATGGTTTCTTTCCCATGTGAGAAGTGACTAGGTAGACATGACTGGATTTGCTGCTCGGTCAAGACTGTCTCTGGGAATAGAATAACTTTCTGAGATGGATGTGGCCTCGAGGAGAAACAGAAATCTTTGCCCTAGGCCTTTTGAGTTCAACTCCTAAGGGTATGGGAAGATAACTGAGAACTGGTCTGGAGTGGAAAGGCATATGACCGGAAACAAAGTTGGGACCTTAGCATAGACGTGGCTGAATTTGGTTAAAGTCAGAGGGAAGAAAGAGGGCCAGAAGTGGGTCTGGTATGTTAGCGTCTGACCTCAGCAGACCAGGGACAACAGTAGATGAGCCTGGCTGGTATATGCCTTGTACTTGGCATTTGAGGAATTAATGAAGTGAGCGGGGAGCTTGTCCCCTGTGGATTCCTTTTAGCATCTCAGCTGGCTGGCTTTCTTGCTTGCCTGGCCCTATGGGAACCCTTTTCATAAAAGCACTTAATGATTCCCCTGTGTTGACCACAAACAGCCAGGGTGGGGTGGGCAGGGCAGGGCAGATGCTGCCTGCTCCCTTGCCACCATTCCTTTCTCAGCACCCAGGCAGCCACAGCTGCAGGTCCTAGGTCTTGCTTCATTCAGGTTCTGGGAGGTCCTTGGAGGGGATGGGTCTGAGGAGCCTTATTAGTGCTGAAATTTGAATGTCAGGGAGGGCACATTAATCAGGCAAGGTGGTGTCTGCCTGTAATTCAGAAACTTGTAAGGCAAAGACAGGAGGATCACTGCAAGTTCTGGACCAGCCTATATATATACTAAGATCTTTTGTATTTTTTAAAGATTTCTTTATTTATTATATATACAATATTCTGTCTGCATGTTTGCCTGCACACAGTAGAGGGCATCAGATCTCATAGCCGTTATGAGCCACCATGTGGTTGCTGGAAAAGCAGTCAGTGCTCTTAACCTCTGAGCCATATTAAGGTCTTTTAAAACAAAACAAAACAAAACAAAAACCTCACAAAGAAAGGGAGGAATTCCTCAGTTAGTGAATGCTTGTCAAGGAGACACAAGCCCCAGCATGATATTAAAAAAGGAAAAAAGTGAGGTGGCATACACCTGTGATCCCAACACTTGGGAAGGCAGAGGCAGGCAGATCCCTATGACTTCGAGGCCAGCCTGATCTACATAGCAAGTCTCGGACAGCCAGGGTGATGTAGTGAGATCTGTTTCAAAAACAAAAGTTGAGTGTGCAGAGACTTAGAAGCAGGGCATCCTTGGGGTGGAAGGATGGTCTGATGAGATGAAGAAGGGGGAAGGAATCAGAGGCCAGGCCAGGAGGTGTGATCACTATCACGTATTTTATCTGTGGTGTTGGGGACAGAACCTGCTAGGTAGTGCTCTATCACTGAGCCTCATCCCCAGCTGTAATGTGTGATTGGTATTTCACTGACCTTAGCATGCTTGACGGTGGTGGCATTGGATGGGGGAGTGCGGTATGTAGCAGATGAGAGGTTGCTGGGAGGGTGGTGATAAGGGGCAGTAGGCCAAAGTGGGAGGCACTGTGTAGGCACACCACTGAGCTCTGCCTGCTTAAGGGTTTGCCCTGCCAACCCCTTTCCTGACCTGCCTTCTCTACCAAGTGGGTTTTCCTGCCTGCATCTCAGCTTCATCTCTGCCTCCCTCTGCCTTCTGTTCTCAGTGCCATGGCAGAACAAGATGTGGAAAATGAGCTTTTGGACTATGATGAAGATGAAGAGCCCCAAGCACCCCAGGAGAGCACTCCAGCTCCCCCAAAGAAAGATGTCAAAGGGTCTTACGTGTCCATTCACAGTTCCGGTTTCCGGGACTTTCTGCTGAAGCCGGAGCTCCTGAGAGCCATAGTTGACTGTGGCTTTGAGCATCCTTCAGAGGGTATGTTTCCCTGGTGTCACCCCCTTCCCAGCCACACCCGCCCCACGAGTCAGTTACAGCAGTCCCTGTGCAAGCAGGTGGCTGGTACCTGACCTCTGCCAGAGGAGTGTGCAGGGAGGCAGCATCCAGTCTCTTACTCATTTACCCTTTTCTTCCTCAGTCCAGCATGAGTGTATTCCCCAGGCCATTCTGGGTATGGATGTCCTGTGCCAGGCCAAGTCTGGGATGGGTAAGACAGCTGTGTTTGTGCTGGCCACCCTGCAGCAGATCGAGCCCATCAATGGCCAGGTAAGGGTGTGGGTTTCTTTCTGGGCTGGGATCCCATGTGTGCAGCTTTGGGTGTCACGAAACTTTCATAGTCTCTGTGTACTTTTGATTTTAAGCTGGGGATTGAAGCTATAGTGACAGTAACAGTCCCCAGTGTTACTGCTGATTTGTTATGCAGGTGTTCTAATACCACCATTGTAGGTCAACTACAAGGTCTTAAGAGTTATACTTGAGTCCAGGATAGGAAGCTGAGGCAGGATTGAGAGTTCCAAGCTATGGGAAGACTCTGTTTAACAAAGAATGTCAGGTTGGGGTGTGCTGGAGTTTGACTGTGTGGTAGAGCTCTTGAGTGGCACGTGTGAGGCCTTGGTGTGTATCCTTGGGTGGGTGGGTGTCTTTTTCAGGGCATGGCACAAGTGTGGTGAGGGCTATGCTGTGGGTGGGTGAGAAGACATGCCATTCTGGGGTAACCCTTTCGTTGCTACCTTTCTGTTCCTGGCCCCTTGAGGGAAACAGGCTTTAGTTGCCATGAGAGAGTTTGAGGAGGATAGGTAGGCTTAAGGAGAAGGTGGAGATAGAGATGTTCGGGCCTTCAAGCAGCTTGTGTGGAAGGAACTATCGTAATAGGCACACCGTGTGTTGGGGTGGATGGGTGTGGATTCTGGGAAAGCATGTGTTTCTTGCCTTCTCTACAGGTATCAGTACTGGTCATGTGCCATACAAGGGAGCTGGCCTTCCAGATCAGCAAGGAATATGAGCGCTTCTCTAAGTACATGCCCAGCGTTAAGGTAAGCCTCCTCGGGTGCTGTGTTGGGTCATGCTGGCCTCAGCTCCTGCCCAAGTGGCATTTATCAAGCTTAAGGTTAGTGGTAATTTGTGTTCTTAAGTCTGATGAATTATGCCCAGCCTCCACAGGCTTGTGCTTGTCCCAGGTGTCTCTTTTCATCAGAGCTAGCCTCTCAGGCTTGCCCCTGCTCTTCCAGCTTGCCTGGGTTTTGAGAGAGTGGGGCTGGTGTACCAGATGCCCCCAGGATGGGTGGAGCCTATGCTGCAAACATCACTGATCCCAGAAAGGTGAAAACAGCTCCTTTTCTGTCCCCATAGGTATCTGTGTTCTTTGGGGGCCTCTCCATTAAGAAAGATGAAGATGTGTTGAAGAAGAACTGTCCCCATGTTGTGGTGGGGACACCAGGCCGGATCCTGGCACTCGTACGGAGCAGGAGCCTTAACCTAAGGAATGTGAAGCACTTTGTGCTAGATGAGTGTGACAAGATGCTGGAGCAGCTGGGTGAGCATCCCACTGGCCTGCCCAGCCAGTTCCCCACTCAGAGTCACTGCAGTTTTCTAGGGGGCCTGATGGATGGGACAGTGAGTCACATGGGTGGCCAGAACTCAGGGCTCCTGGGAGAAGCCTAAGGGAATGTCCAATGTTGACAGAGTATGTGCTGCTTCTGAGCCCAAGTTGAGTGGAACCATAGGCCCCATGAGTTGCCATCCCTTTAGGACATGTAGGCATACCCAGGGGATCTGGAGGAATAGTGTGGTCTCTGCCACCCATCAGGGGCTGGGAGAAATGGGCATGTGTCCTGGGAAGCCACTGCAGCTCTCACGCCAGCGGGTGTCTCTGCCTCAGGCTCCCTTTCCCGAAGCATGGCTCAAGGCGCACTGGCAGAGCCGCTCCATGCTGGCAGCGAGTAAGTGGACCGCGGCTCCTCCCATGCCTGCGCTCCCGCACGCCCGCCCATCCGAGCCCAGCCCCTCAGGCAGTGGGGGACACCCCTGGGCCCACTCCACCATGACCATGGTGCCAATGTTCTCTGGCCCAGGTTGGGGAGGGCTGGTTCCTCTCTGGTGTGGGTCTGCTCAGTCAGACAGGACACTCAGCTTGTTGTATGTTGGCATCCCATCCAGACATGCGCCGGGACGTGCAAGAGATCTTTCGCCTGACACCCCATGAAAAGCAGTGTATGATGTTCAGCGCCACCCTGAGCAAGGAGATCCGGCCAGTCTGCAGGAAGTTCATGCAGGATGTGAGTAGGGGATGGCCCGGCTAGCCACCTGCCTACTGAGGGCAGCAGCTTTGGCTCTCCCAGGGCCTGAGCCACTCCACGACACACCAGCCTCACTTCCCCTGGTTTGTCAGACTAGGAGCTGAGAGTGGTCTGCACCCAAGCCAGAGCTGAGCTTACATCTGGCTTTTGGGAGGGAATTGTTTACTGAGGTTGGATGCAACAGGCCCTCTGGAAGTCATCACTACAGAGGAACTGTTCCCTGGAAGGTTCCGGGTACATGAGATGCCCAGAAGTGAGCCCTACTTGCTCCTTCCTGCTTCCTTTCCTATACAGCCCATGGAAGTGTTTGTGGATGACGAGACCAAGCTCACACTGCACGGCCTACAGCAGTACTATGTCAAGCTCAAGGACAGTGAGAAGAACCGGAAACTCTTTGACCTCCTTGACGTCCTAGAGTTTAACCAGGTGATGTTCCTACTTGCCCACACCAAGATCTGGGACCATGGGTGATTCTCCATGGGCCTAACTAGCATTCTCTTTCTTGAGGTGGTGATCTTTGTCAAGTCTGTGCAACGCTGCATGGCCCTGGCCCAGCTCCTAGTGGAACAGAACTTCCCAGCCATTGCCATTCACCGAGGCATGCCCCAGGAGGAGCGGTGAGTGCATGATGTCCACCATGGCCAAGGGTGCCCCTGGGACCCACCTGTGTTTGATGTCTCTGTTTGTCTCCCACTCTAGCCTGTCCCGCTACCAGCAGTTCAAGGACTTCCAGCGGCGCATCCTGGTAGCTACCAATCTGTTTGGTAGAGGTATGGACATTGAGCGAGTGAACATCGTCTTCAACTATGACATGCCAGAGGACTCAGACACCTACCTTCACCGGGTGAGTGAGTGAGTGCCCCCTCCCAGTGTGGGTGGATCAGAGCCCCTCCCTTTCTCAGATCTTGAAGAGTGCCTGTCTGCTGACCCCATCTCCTTGCAGGTGGCTCGTGCTGGTCGCTTTGGTACTAAAGGCCTGGCGGTCACTTTTGTATCTGATGAGAATGATGCCAAAATCCTCAATGATGTTCAGGACCGGTTTGAAGTGAATGTGGCAGAGCTTCCAGAAGAAATAGATATCTCTACATACAGTAAGTTGCTAGGGCCATTCTGGGCACAGGAGAGCTGGGCTTCCAGAGCAAGGCCCCTCCTCCCTCACTGCCTCACTCTTGTCTTTACAGTTGAACAGAGCCGATAACCATACGTGTAACCAAGGACCACAGCCACCTTTCCCACCTGCTGCTCCAGATCCTCTTCCTAGATAATAGATGGTGTATCTGTATCTTTTTATTGTTCCAAAGCTGTAGTTATGTAAGAATAAAGTTTTATTGTGGACGCCTGGCTCCCGACCATCTTTCTTCTCTTGGTCAGCATTTCATGAACTTGAAGGCCAAGCAAGCACCTCTACCAACAAACATGCCACCTGTTTTGCATCAGGATATTTAATTTTATGTGTCAACATTGAGAGGTTTACAGGTTTAAAAATGTTACAAAACATTTATAACAATGAGACCCTTCTGCCCTGGATGAGGGACAGCTGGGCCTCTGTACCGTGAGCCTCGGCAGCAGGCAGGATCACTGATGGCTGACATGACATCAGTCTTAGCTTAAGGAAATTGAACCCAGCACCCTGGCCTCTTACATGCCAAAGACAGTTGCAAAGAGCCCAGGCCAAGGGACCTGCACTCTATCCCCAGGACTGCCTGCTTCATGTACCAAGGCAGTGGGCTGCAGGTCTGTACTGGCTGGCTTCTGTTTCTGTGGTAGGCAGTAGCTGTGATGGGGCAAAGAAGCAACCAGAAGCAGGACCCGTGGCCCCGTTCCCACTCGCTGCCTGGTATACATCCCTTCTTTATCAGAAATGGGCCAAAGCTGGGAAGATGGCGGCAACAGAAGGCAGGAGAGCGACAGCTTCGAGCATGTGCTGGTGACCCGACTGGAACTTGCCTTCACATCCCTGATTCTGAGGCCCTGAGAGACCGTGTTTGACTCTGGCTGGTGCCAGTGCCCGCTGTGGAAGAGCTGAACTCCGAGTACTTGTTGCCGGCAAGCATGCAGGCCCACTTTCGGTACTCTTCCCTCACCTGTGAGCCAAAGGGCGCCAGGTTAGGGTCACAAAAGGAATCAGGCCTGGCCCGGCCCTGTCTACCTCCACCCCAAGCTCTTCCCACAGCTGCTTCTGGTCTGCCTACCTTCTTGTTGAGCAGGCAAAGCATCAAGAAGAGGAAGAGGCCTTGTAGGCAGTTGAGCAGGGTGAAGATGTAGGACAGCCATCTGCTGTGGGGGTCGAAGAGGAACAGGCCGAAGACCCAGGTACTACCCAGCACGATGAGTTGGGCAATGGCTGTGATGGTCAGCACCCTGGGGGGGGTGGGCAGTTGCAGCTAACAGTCTCTGCAACTCCCCAACTCCCTGCTCAGGCCCTAGCCCTCCTCACCCTGGCTCCGCCAGCCTTCCCCGCTGCCCCTCTCACCTTGCCTTCCTTAATTTCTTCATGTTTGGGTTGATTTCAGAAAACTTTGCTGTGAGCTTCCAGACAGTGATGAGGAAAATGGCAGAGTTACACTGGGTGGAGAATATGGGTCAGGGTTAGGGGGCTGCATGTAGTTAGGAGGCTTGCTGTTCAGGTCTCCAGTCCCCAGAGAGCACTTACAAAAATGATGAAGGCCAGGGGTCCCACAAAGCTCCAGAGAAAGCCGTCCTTATAGTTTAACCAGCAGCTGGGGAGAAGACAGTACCTTGTCAGTGGCCCCAGCCACCAGGTCCCAGCCCTCCACTCCAGCCTCACCTCGACAGAGAGAGACTCACTATGTTTGCTGTCCATAGCCATCCAATTTGGCAGCCGCTGAGATGGCCACAATGAGGAGGGGCACCCCATAGCCTATCAGGCAGCGCCACTGTATGCTCAGGCCTTGGCCCTGGAACACACGCACCACGAGGAAGTAGAGCTCCACGCCTTCCAGGGCCATCCAGCAGAAGGCCGCCAGGAAGAGGTAGTGCAGCAGCATTGCCACCAGGCGGCAGCGTGGGCTCACCTGTGGGCGCAAAGGGTTGGGCTGTCAGCAGGGTAGGCCCAATGGCTTCCAAAGCCCTGGCAGCTGGGCTCAATCAGCCTGATGGGGCGCCTTCCACACTGAGCCCCAGGACAGACTGGGCTACCCTACTCCTAGGTCTTCACTCCACGCTCTAGTGAGGTCAGGACAGGAACATACCTCACCCCCTTCATTCTCGACGCCAACCAGGAATATGAGAGAGCCCAGGAAAAGGCAGATGCACAGGTGCAGGTGCACCATGGTCCGGGAGCTCTGGATGGGCTTCACCAGCAGGAAGGTCAGGATACACAGCAGCAGGCAGATGAGGGAGAGGGACAGCCCCACCTTGGTGATCAACTCCAGTCTCGGGTCCTAGGGGCGGGCAGCTCAGGATGAGTGGTGTTCCCTTACACGGGGCAGGGGTTGAGGGTGGGCTGGGGGGGGTACTCCTCTTTTCCCTACACATTTATTAACTTGTTAGCACCCTCACACGCCTGTCTTGAACCACAGGGCAAACTCTGCCTGGCTAAAATAATTCCAGCTGACCACGAGACTCAGGTTCTGGTCATGTTCAGAAAGCTGTACTTTCTGGGATATTCTACACAGGGCCTTTTTTTACATTTATGTATTTGTGTGTATGGCATGAAGCATCTGCCTGCCCCTCACTGTATGTGTTCTCTAGAGATGAAACTCAGGTTATTAGGGCTGAAGTGTGTAGGCATGTTTGTTGGCTTACTAGCTAGCCCGTCTCATCTGCACAGACTTGCATTTTTAGCAGTGCCTCATATTTGTTCAGGGACTCGGGTGGGGGCCTGCATCCGTCAGCTACTGGGTCACAGGACTCCAGGGGAGGAACTGAGACACAGGGCATGGGGCTATTCAAGGGGACCTACTTGAAAACCCAGTGGGGTACACCCTTGAGTGGGTCCTATGGTCCGCCTTAGGCAAGCCTGGATAAATGGTGTCGGGACTTACCACTTACCTGCACGTGGTACTGAGCCATTAGGATGGCGAAGCTGCTCAGATGGTTGCACTGGCAGAAACCAGTGTCATTCATTGAGCAGCCGTCAGTGGCCCAGCGCCCACTCCCATCGTCACCAGTGTCCCAAAAGGCACATATCAGCTGTTCACGGGGCCGCTTTGACTCCACCTACAGGCAGACAGGCAATGAGGGTGTCCAAAGCACAGTTAGAGTCTGGGGTAAGCAGAGGACCTTGCTTTTGGTCGCATAATATGTCTACTCTGCGCAGAGAACATGGGGAGCCAGCAATGGGACGACAGGACACCAGTCCCTGCTGTGAGCTGAAGCAAATCACAAGTAGTTAACAGGTAATAAATACCAAAGAAATTAAAAGAATCAGTGGGGAATGGTTGCTTTAAGATTGTAATTTAAAAACAAAAACCAGGTTTTATTGGATGTACTGCAAGGGAAGGGTCCCCATGCTACCATGCTCCATCCATCCATCCATCCATCCATCCATCCATCCATCCATCCATCCACAAATTTAAGACAGTCTCAGTATTCTAGATTGCTCTCAAACTCACTATGTGGCTGAGGACGATGATGCATTTATATTCCTGCTTCTGCCTCTTGAGTGTTTGGATTATATTTTATGTAGTCATTTAATCTTTGAATCTAGGGCTTCATGCATCCTAGACAAATATTCTACCAACTGAGCTATATCTCCAGCCTAGACTAATTTGTTTAACTTTAAAATTTTTGTTTTTTTCAAGACAGGGTTTCTCTGTGTAGTCCTAACTGTACTAGAACTTGCTATGTAGATCAGGCTGGCTTCAAACTCAGAGATCTGCCGGCCTGAGTGCTGGGAATGAGCTGTCACTTCCACCTTTAATCCACTCACAGCAGACAGCAGACACAGGTGGTTGTTCTTCCAGAGGACCCAGGTTCAATTCCCAGGACCCACATGGTAGCTCAAACTGTCTAATTCCAGCTCCAGGGAATCTGATGCCCTCTTGTGGCCTCCGTGGGACCAGGCATACATGTGGCGCACAGATTCATACAGGGAAAACACCCACACACATAAGACCTTTTACAGTTACATTGGTGGGGTTGTCCTTGTGCTCCAGCCTGCATGTCTTGGGAATTGGTTTTCTCTCACCATGTGGGTCTTGGAGATGAGCTCAGGTCAGGAATTAAACTGAGGCCTGGTAAAAGCACCTTTCTGCTGAGCCATCTTGTTGGGCTTAGACTGTAGTGTTGTTTTGTTTTTTAACCCTTTTATGGTACTGAGGATCAAGCCCAGACCTTACTATGACAGGAAAACATTCTTCCTGAGTCAACTACTAGCCTTGCCTGCCAGCTGTTTATTTGCTCTTTCATTCATTCATTCAGCAGTGAACCCAGGCCCTTCTGAATCCTAACCAAGTACTGTATCACTGAGTTTGAAGACAAGTCCTCACCCAGGCTGGCCTTAAATCGACTCTGCTTCAGGCAGGCTTTGAACCTTGACTCTCCTCCCTCCCTGCAGCTGGGAGTGAGACACTTATGCCACAAGACCACAGCTCATGCTTTGCTTATTTTTTGAGACAGGGTCTCTCTTGAGAGCTCTATCCTGTAACTCTCTCTATAGATCAGGCTGGCCTTGCTCAGAGACCTTCCGAAGTGCTAGAATTAAAGGCATGTGTCACCATACCCAGCTGTAATTTAAAAAATTTTTCTGTACTTTTAGTGTTTTTTAGATTATAGCTAGAAAAAAAGTAGGTCACTTTTGGTTTTTCTTTTCTTTTTGGGGTGTGTGTGTGTGGCCTTGAACTCAGATCCACCTGCCTCAGCCTCTGAATGCTAAGATTAAAGGCGTGTGCTACCACCACCCGGCTAAATTGGTTTTTCTTTGGTTCTGTCCTTCTACCATGTGGGTCAAGAAGGGCCACCTTGACTTTGGGTAGGGAATGAGCAGCAGAGCATCCCCTCCCCCACTCTTCCCATTCAGGGACTCACAGAAGAATAGGAAAATTTGAAGGTGACGTTTGAGGTGAGCTTCCCAGTGTCCGTGTTGGTCAGGAAAATGGAGCTGACGTTTGAGAGGAGCGTGAGTGACACATTCAGAACTGGGCTTTCGTAGAGCTCCTCCAGTAGATCCCGACTCTGGGTCAGGTCCATGGAGGCATTGGCCAGCAGCTTCTGCATGTTTGGACTGGACAGGATGCCTGCCAAGGAGTAGCCTGGGGGCAGAGATGCAGGCTTGCCTCCTGTCCTCCCTCCATTGCCATCCTCCCAGTGAGGACATCCACCTCAGTCTAAGGTCCTCCCGATGAGCTGCTGTCTGCCTGTCCCACAAACCAGACCTCACCCTGGCTCCCCTGGAAGGTCCTCTTCCTTGACCCCTACCATTTTCTGAGCGTTCAGCTCCAGCTGTCAAAGCCCAGTCCAGTTTCATCCAAGCTTGGCTTTGGTACACTGTGGTGATATCTTTGTTGTCTTGTTCCTTGATCATCAGGGACAGTTCTGAAAAGACAGGGACAGTGGGTGACTGGGGAAACCAAGGACAGGATGGTACCTGGGGGTGGGACCAGAAGAAGTCTTACCAGTGTTTGAAGGGGACGTGTAGGTGAAGGGACCTTTGGGTAAGAACTGGGCCAACATTCGAAGGCTTTGTTCCATATACTTGAGCAACAGGGTGGCCACTAGGTGGCGGTCAGTGGCGTTTAGAGTATCTATGTCCGTGGGGGCTTCCAGCAGCTTGTCCATGGCCTCAATGAGTTTCTGGAGGTGAAGAGTGACAAGAGTTGTGGAGATTTGAACCACAGGAACTGAATGAAGGGGCCTGGACCACCCTTCCCATCAGCAGACACTGAAAAGCCGCATGGGTTGCTTGGGGAACCAGCTGGAGGGATACATTAAGATTTACACAGTAGCCAGAAACCAAAGAGATGAGGTTTATGAGCCAGTGCATGTCACAATGGAACACACACACCAGCAGGCATGACTGCCAAGGCTCTGCTGAGTCATCCCCCAGCCCCTCACTGGGGTACTCCAGACTGGTCTTCCACCGCTGAGCCACACCCCAGCCCTATAACCTTGAGCTGTTGACCACCACACCTTGTTTGTTCACGGCTAGAAGTTAAGTAAACCCAGGGTGTTTTACTTGTTGGGCAAGCATTCTATCAACTGTGCTACCCCAGCCCTGTTCCATTGTTTTTTTCAAAGGGTCTACAGAGAAACCCAGTCTCGAAAAACAAAAAAACAAAAACAAAAAAACACAGGGTCTTGCTGTGTAGCTCAGGCCTCCACACTCTGCTTAACTCCACTCTTAACTGCTGCAATCATTGCCATTACAGCCCTTGTGTCCGAGCCACACACATGGCTACACGTCAGAGCTGTGCCTCAAACTAGAAGTACTGCTTGGATGGATGAGACACTGTGGTTTTCCCCTACTGCACTGGGGTCCCCAGAGCTCTCCCTTACCTGGATGGTGCAGTTGGCTGTGGCTGGATCGAAGTCCCTGAGCAGATTCTGGACTTCAACGGAGAAGTGAGAGAGACTCTGGGAAGGGAAATGGTGGGTCACGGGTGGGCAGCAGCACAGCGGAAGGGGATGGACAGGCTGTGTGAAGGGATCCGACCTCCTAGTCCCCACTGGCTACTCACCCGGCTCTGGGCTGTGGGCAGCAGTGTCCAGGCAGGGAATGGTTCTGTAGGGATAGGACTGTGGTTCAGTAATCTCAGAGTGCGTGGGCAGGACATGGAGGTGCTGGGTAGCTAGGGCAAGTACCTTGGCACCGGATGCTCTTTGGGTCACTGAGCAACCTAGAGATTAGCTTCCAACCTGGGCGGCAGCGGCACTTGTAGGAGCCTTGGGTGTTATTGCAGACGGTGGAGTTATGGCACTGATGCTGCCCTGTGCTGCACTCATCAATATCTGGGGACACAAAACAGGGGTTAGGTCCTTTCCTGTATGATCCCAGTCTCTTCCTTAGTACAACCATAGTGCCTGGCTTGACGTACTGGTCCCTGGTGGCCTCAGTGAGTGGTACATGATGGGTTAGGAATGTGGAGAGGTCTAAGGCGAATGTACACAGGAAAACAGGACTATGGACTTCATCTGGGGTCCTCTGGGATACCTCTTAGTGTCTCACCTCCCTTCCTGGGCCCCTCAGCTTTTTACATTCAACCTCAGGAGATTAAGGTCTGACCCCACAGAGCCTCCTTTCATTCCTTAAGTAAACACGAGGACCGCAGAGTTGACTCAGTTAACCTTCGGGGTTCAGCATCCACACCAGGTGGCTCACAAGCAGCTGTAACTCCAGTTCCAGGAGAGCTGACGCCTCCTCTGACTTCCCTGGGCACCTGCACCCATGTGCTGTACATATATATATATATATATATATATATATATATATATATATATATATATATATATATATAT
>NW_004949188.1:255851-257448 GCF_000317375.1 Microtus ochrogaster
GACACATATATTACATATATATATTTTTTTAAGCAGGGTCATTGGCCCAGAACTCACAAGGGTAAGCCTGCTTCTGCCTGCCTTCCGAGTGGTGGGATTAAAGGTGTGTTTCACCGCACCTGACTAAATAAATCTTAAACAAGACTGCAGGTCCTTAAAAGGTGGCATCCGGACCTTCACACACTGTGTTGATTGGGCCATTGGGGGATCCAAGAACAGGTTTCCAGCCGTGACGACAGTTGCAAGAATAGTTGCCCAACTTGTTGATGCAATGGGTAGATGGGTGGCAACGGTTTTGCCCGGAAGCACATTCATTTACATCTGAGAACAGAAGCAAAGGGTCATCCCGGCCCCCGCTCATACCTCCATGCATTGTACCCACTTTCCATCTTCTCACTGCCTCAAACTCAGTTGCACGTGACCTCTGCAGGACAGGCCCCGCAAGGATCAGGGGACTCAGTTTATAGGAGGTAAAACCAGGAAGCAGATTGGGTCATAGGGCTGGACTTCATGACCCAGGCCTCTTGTTGCTTTCTGACCCTTCTCAGAACAGGATGTGATACTGTTCTCACAGATGAGGAAGAGCCGAGCTCTGGGGGCTCCAGAGCTTCTGGGCTCACCCTGAGGCCTCCCTACCCTGTCGAAACATGTTGCCGGGAGCTGTATCCTCAGTGGAGTCTTCATAGTTCTGGGAGCTCCCGAGACCCCACAGAACTTCTCCCTCTTCAGGCTACACCCCTGCCTCTTCCTCCCAGCTCCTGTCCGGTCTTGCAGATGCTTCTGGGGGTACACCTGTGCATACCTTTGGGGCCTCAGCCTGGGCTTGAGGTCAGGTGACACCTGCGTGCGTAGCTGCCCTGGGTGTTGGTGCAAATGCAGTGTTCCTATAGACTGGGGTTCTGACCCTCATCTACCTCATGAGAAGAAGCGGGGGGGGGGGGAGCGGGTTGTGTGCTTGAAGTTGAAGCCTCAGGCTCAAGGTTGGCTAGGTTCATGACACAGAAGCATCTGGAATATACCAGTCTCCTGTGGGCACACCCCCCTTCTAACTCATATGAAGATATCACATGATGCCTTCTGTTCTGTGCAACGGAGAAGGATTGAGCCTTGCTCCCAAGCCACACCCCCTTTAGAAAGAAGCTCAATAGAATGGGCAGGGCAAGAAGGAATCACACTAGATAGGTCAGGGAGCCAGCCTGTATGGTGAGCAGTGACCAGCTGGTGGAGTTAGGGAGGTAAGAACATGTATTCTATTGATGCCAACCCTTCAATAACACAGTGTCCATGGGAGTAGCAGTGACAGGCATTTCTGTCCTCTCTCCTGTCGGGGTCACAGACCTGGGGATGCACTGAGTGTAGCCCCGCCTCCGTGTCCTGAACTGCCTCGCCTGGCAGTGGCAGGTTGACACCCTCAGGTGAGGGTGGGTTCTGGGGCAATGGTTATGGCCCTCCATAGCACCTTCTTTTGCACAGTGCTTGCCTTCAACTCTCTGAATGTGTTGGGGGCTGATGTCACCCTGCCCAATCTGGCCATACCATTCGGGGCTGATGTCACCCTGCCCAATCTGGCCATACCATTCGGGGCTGATGTCACCCT
>NW_004949188.1:257548-269798 GCF_000317375.1 Microtus ochrogaster
CATACCATTCGGGGCTGATGTCACCCTGCCCAATCTGGCCATACCATTCGGGGCTGATGTCACCCTGCCCAATCTGGCCATACCATTCGGGGCTGTCTTCAAGGAACCAGGATTGCTGGGGATAGTCAGCATGGTGATTGGGAAGAGCAATGACGAGGCGGACCATACTGTCGTCTTCCAGCAGGAGCAACGGCAGGGAATGTGGCCTACCCTTGGGTGTCTTTTCTCCTGGGTCTCCAGGCTGTGTCCGTGGGTGTACTGTAGCTGGCTGCTTAGGGAGACTTCCAGGCGCAGCAGTAACTGTGTGGCTCCCGGAGGGCGCGGGTGTCACCCCAGTGTCCACTGATGCTGGGAAGAGGACAGACACTGCAGCGGAACGTGCTTGTGAGAGAGGTAGAGTATTCCTTTGGCTTATGCAAATGAGATGCAGATGGGCAGAGACACGTCGGCTTATGCAAATGAAATGTAGATGAGCAGGAGGATGGTGGTTTATGAAAATGAGATGCAGATGAGCAAAAGGAACTTCTGAACTTCCAGAACCAAGTAGTAAAGAAGCTTCAGAGGACGTGACCCAAGGGCTCCTGCCGTCCTTTGAGTGTGATCCAGGTGGGCGTGTCCTCTAAGCATTTCAGGCTGGAGTCTGGAGTGCTAATCGATGGCTAAGCCAGGGCCTTAGGCATTGACTGGGTCCTGCTCTAAGCTGGGTGCTATTTGTCACCTTGAGGTCCATGGAGACTTCCGTGTCACTCATGTATTGACATATTTTTCTGAAAATCAATCTCTCTCTTTGTGTGTGTGTGTGTGAGTCTTTCTCTTTGAGACAGAGTCTCGTTATTTAACCCTAGCTGTCCTGGAACTTGCTCTGTAGACCAGGCTGGCCTTGGAACTCACAGAGATCCTCCTGCCTCTGCCTCCTGAGTGCTGGGATTAAAGGCTTGCACCTCATACCTGGCTTTGAAACTGTCTCTTGCATTCAGAGAATGAACTTTTCCCAGATTTTGCCATCAAGTTAATCACCTGCCTTGAAATCACCTGAGTAGGCACTTAGGCTGCCGTCCTGCTGTGCACAGCCTGTTGAAGTTTAACCTGCGGTTAAGAGAACAATGCTACCAACCTTTCTGGGCCTTGGATTGCCGGGGTACTCAGCCTCACAGCCTAAGCAAATGCACAGCTTTGGTCTTACATTCTGTGCTCTCCCATGCTCCTGACCCAGAATAATGTATATGTGTCCTTTGTGTGTGTGAGTGTGTTGTGGTAATCATTTGCTGAAAACAACCAGTAAGTTGGAAACAACTTTATATAACAAATATCCAACATAAATTCTGTAAACAACATGTGGATATAGGTTGGTAATGCCTGTTTGCCATCATGTTTGCTGTTCTGGGTAAAGTCATTTTTCCCTTATAAAATTCTGTTAAAGATTTCTGTCGTGAATCCCTCATTCCTCTCCCATGCTACGTTTTCTTTGCTGCTTAGGAAATACAGAGCGAAGCCCTTTGTTAAGGACAGACAGAAGACATGGGGAAAGAAGGGTTCAGAATTCTTTTTGTTGTTTGTTTTGTTTTTGTTTTCCGAGACAGGGTTTCTCTGTGTAGCCCTGGCTGTCCTGGAACTCCCTCTGTAGGTCAGGCTGGCCTTAAACTGACAGAGATCTCTTTGACTCATATTCTAGCCTCAAACTCCAGAGTGTTGGATCATAGATGTGCACCACAATACCCAACTCTGTAAACAGGGCTTTCAGGGCCACACCCAGGTATCAGGATGAGGCCTGAGCAAGGGGTCCAGAATGTCCCCTTCTCCCTGCATCTCTATGCTTGTGGATGTGACACATGACCCAGAGCAAACCACAGAGGAGGAACCAACATCAGGACCCTGCCCTGTGCCTGCTGTGGTAATGGGCGACGTTGAAGCTGACATGGGTGACGCTGGCGGGCTCTTACCTTCACAGGTGTTCTCACTCTTGTTAGCAAAAGATGTCTCCCCAGAACGGAGCTTATATCCCAGGTTGCATGTGCAGTGGTAGCTCCCCTCTGTGTTCTGACACGTGGCGAAGGAGCCACAAATCGTTGACATACCAGGTAGTAAACACTCGTTGATGTCTACAACACAACAAGCAGTCAGGGTCACCTCCCACCCCACCTGACTACAGGGTGGAGCGGTGACAGCCAGCATCGTTGAGGGGAATTACGGGCTGTGCTATAGCTTGAGCTAGCTTTTCCTGAAGGCTGCAACTGTCAGCTCTGCTCCTCTCATCCTCTGCTGGATGGACAATACCAATGTGGGGGTGGAATGGAAGATCAGCCTCCCCCTCCCCACTCCTAAAGCCAAGTTCAGACACCGATCTCCAGAACCCAGGCCCCCCTCTCAGGAAACCCTAATTGTTAGCTTCTTGCCTCTCCATCTTGCTGTCTTTTTCTGTATTTGACACAGCTGAGACCCTTGGCCCCAGACCACACCTTGTCATCTCTCCATGTGCCCACCCCAAGCCTCTGTACCTTCACAGGTCTGTAGGAGACTCGTGATGAGCCTGTTATCATTTCTGTCACTTGAGGTGAAGCCTGGCTTGCATTGACAGTTGCTCTTATCCACACAATCTGAGTTCTTAGGGCACGGCCAGCGGGGACAGACTGTGGGGGGCAGGTACTTTGGTAAGAGAGTAAAGGAGGCCCGGTAGAGGGCACGTGCCACCTGGAACAGAATCTTGAAAGGTATGAGGATTGGCCCCAAGGTCCCCCAGTGGCTGCCCATCTGCTCCTGGAGCTCTGTGGTCAGTTGGGATTCCCTCCTCAGCTCTGGCCTTGGAGCCCTGGTGTCCAATGGCCTTACCTCTGGTCTTCTGGGTTTGGGCTCCTGACAGGCTCAGTGGGATGCACATCACTGCAACAAAGCAAAAGATGATCAGCTGGAATCCAGAGCAGAGATAGGCAGCCAAAGCTGTGTGTCAGTGGGAGTGGGTGCGGACCCTGCCCAGGCTAAGATTCTGTAGTTAATACTCAAATAGACCCATCAGGCAAGGATGATGACACTTGCTTATAATTCAGTCAGTCAGGATGTTGAGGAAGGAGAATTAGGAGCTCAAGGCCAACCCTGGGCTACAGACTGAGATTCCCATCTCAAAAAAAAAAAAAATAAATAAATAAATAAAAATAAAAACATAAAAATCAACCAGGGTTGGGGAGATGGCTCAGCAGTTAAGGGCACTGACTGTTCTTCCAGAGGTCATGAGTTCAATTCCCAGCACCCACATGGCAGCTCACAACTGTCTTCAATGGAATCTGATGCCCTCTCTGGTGTGCAGACATACATGCAGGCAGAACATGCATATACACAGAATACATAAATAGATCTTTTAGAAACATTAAACAACAAACAACAACAATAAATTTCACAAAGTAGAGCACGGGACGCATCCCTGTAATCCCAATATTTTGGAAGCGGTTACAAGAGGATCAGAAGTTTGAGGTTATCCTTGGCTACATAGCAAGGTTAAGACCAAATCGCCTACAAGAGTCCTATCTCTAAAACAACAAACAAAACAAAAAAACAAAACCAACAAAGAAAACAGAAAGCCGGATGAGAGCTTCCAGATGCAAGTTTTAAACTAGCCTACGTCACATAGTGAGAATCTGCAGAGCACAGAGAGGAAAAACTACAAAACCCAGATGTTGCTTCCTGTGGCTCAGACACCTACAGCCAGAGAATCGGCACCCACAGCGGCCCATCCAGGGCCTGAGCACCAGACAGTCTGCATACAGGTGGCTGAGCTCTAGGCTCTCCAGGCCTGTGGGGTGGAGAAAGGAAGCCACAGGCTTTTGGATGATGGATGAGAACTTCATTACTCTCTCACCCAGTTTCCTGTTCTGTGGCAATGGAGGTGATGATGGGCTCCCTTTATGGCAACAAACCCTACGTGCCCAGGGATTAACACTTTCTTTTGGTTAATATATGGTCTCTCTATATAGCTCTGGAACTCACTACGTAGACCAGGCTAGCTTCGAACTCACAAAAATACGCCTGCCTGTCTCTCAAGTGCTGCGATTAAAGGTGTGCACCACCACTGCCTGGCTAAACACTGTCTTTTACACTTAAATCTTTGTCTTAGTTTGGACTCTGTGCTGTGATAAACACCATGATCAAAAGCAAGCTGGGTAGGAAAAGGGTTTATCTGCTTACAGGTTACAGTCTACTTTCAGGGAAGTCAAGGCAGGAGACCGAAGCCAGGGACTAAAGCAGAGACCATATGAATATGTGTTAATATGATTGGGTTAGCCGGGCGATGGTGGCGCACGCCTTTAATCCCAGCACTCGGGAGGCAGAGGCAGGCGGATCTCTGTGAGTTCGAGACCAGCCTGGTCTACAGAGCTAGTTCCAGGACAGGCTCCAAAGCCACAAAAAAAAAAGAAAAAGAAAAGAAAAAATATGATTGGGTCAATAAAGAAGCTGACTGGCCAATGGGTGGGCAGATAGAGGTTAGATGGGACTTGCAGAAAAAAAAGAGCTTGAAGAAGAGGAGGAAGACTCGGGAGTCGAGAGAGCCAGACACAGAGGAAGCAGGACATGTAGAAAATGAGGCGACAAACCATGAGCCACGTTGTAGAATTTAAATAAGAAATATGGGTTAAGTCATAAGAGCTAGTTAGTTACAAGCCTGAGCTATCTGCCAAGCATTTATAATTAATATTAAGTCTCTGTGTGGTTAATGGGGGAGATGGCTGACTGGACAGAACTGACAGGAAGGACAGAAAAGTTTATCTACAGAGGAAGGCTACTCACTGGCTTGCTCAGCATGCTATTTTATATAGCACAGGATCACCTGCCCAGGTTATGTGTGTGTATGCTTTATTCCAGCATAGAAACCAAACTAAGATAAAGAGTAAGTGTAAAAGACAATGTTAAACTAGAGCTGTGGGGCACACCTTTAATCCCAGCACTTGGGAGGCAGAGCAGGCGGATCTCTGTGAGTTCGAGGCCAGCCTGGTCTACAGAATGAGTTCCAGGACACTCAGTGCTATATAGAGAGATTATGTCTCAAAGAAAGCGGGGGCGGGGGGGGGAGGGGGGCATTGGCCCCTCCCACATCAATCATTAATCAAGAATATACTCCACAAACTTGACTAAGAGGTCAACTTGTGGCCTTTTCTCAACTGAAGGTCCCTCGTCTCAAAGGGCTCTACAGCTTGTGTCAAGTTGACAAAAAACTAAGCAGTGCATTTACATTTATTTGTGTGTGTGTACATGCGCATGCCACAACATCCTGTGTGTAAGGAGCCCTGGATTAAATTTAGGTCACTGGGCTTACATACAGCAGCCACCTTTATGGACTAAGTTATCTTGGCCACCTCAGGTGTGTCTGAAGTAGGATCTCCTGTAGCCCAGGCTGGCCTGAAACTGGCCGCCTAGCTAAGGATGACCTTGAACTCCTGACCCTCCAGCCTCCAGCCTGCTGGAGCGACCACATCTTATATTGTTTTCTCTCATGAGCCCCAAGCCTTTGCACGCTAGGCAGTTGCTCTAACCACTAAGCCTTGTTCCCAACCCCGCTTTTTACTTTACTTCTAAATTGTACAGGCTGGGCTTGAACTCGAAGCCCTCCTACCTCAGTGACCTAAGGAGCTGAGACCAGGCCAGACCCTTGTCGTTCTTTTTGTTTGTTTCTTGAGACAGGGTTTCTCTGTAGAGCTTTGGAGCCTGTCCTGGAACTCACTCTACAGGCCAGGCCGACCTCTAACTCACAGAGATCCACCTGCCTCTGCCTCCCAAGTGCTGGGAGCCACCACTGTCCGATGACCCTTTAGGGAAGAGTGACGACTCAGATTGTGTTTCCCAGGTCCCACCCACGCTCTGACACTCCAGCACCACCCACGCTCTGACACTCCAGCACCACCCACATCTACCCACTGTCAACCGCATGAGCTGGTGGTAACAAGTCAGAGAGGCCTCCTCACACACAGGAAGTGGCTGCGGTGGAGGGCGGGTGGCTGCAAAACACAGCCTTGCTACCTCGCTGTAGCTGGCAGGCATCCCGTCAGGCAGGACTGGAAGCTGTAGGTAGCAGCAGTCACTAGAGACAGACATCTAAGAAAGCAGGGGCGGAGAGAAAAGAAATGAAGGGGAAAAAGAGAGAAGCAGGGAGAGAAGGGCATGACGGCAAGAAGTGTGTGACCCACTGACTTGAGGCTGAGGCAGGAGGCTCTTAAGTTTACACTAAATTCAGGCGCAGCCTGGGCAAATCCGTGGGAATCTGACTGAAACAAGGCCCTGGGTTTCATCTCCAAGGCCAAAAACCGAAAGGGGGTGGTGGAGGAGGAAGAAGAGGAGAGAGAGCTAGAACAAAGGCACAACCTGACTTCTGAGTCAATAGCCGGGATCCACACAGTGGAAGGAGAAAACTGACCTGTGTGTGTGTCATGCCATGAGAGCACACACACACACACACACACACACACACACAATGCACACACACACACACACACACGCACACGCACGCACACACACACGCACACACGCACGCACACGCATGCACACGCACACACATATCCACCCCACAAAAAAATAAAATGAAAAATTTGAAAAAAGAATTGGGCTGGGTGGTGGTGGTGCACACCTCTAATCCCAGCACTTGGGAGACAAAGGCAGGCAGATCTCTGTTACTTTGAGGCCAGCCTGGTCTACAAAGCAAGTTCCAGGGCTACACAGGAAAACACTGTCTCGAAAAACAATAACAAAACAAAACCAAACAAAAGAATTGGCAGCAGGAGAGATGGCTCTTCAGATAAGAGCACTGGCAGCTGTTCCAATGGACCCAGGGTTCCATTACCAGTGCCCACTTGGTGGCTCACAGTTCCAGGGATTTCGGTGCCCTCTTCTGATCTACAGGGCTACTAGGCATTCACACGGTGCATACACATATAGGCAAGCAAAACAAGCATGCACGCAAGCTAAATAAATCTAAAAAGAGAAAGCCTGGCAACCCATGCAGTGGTGCAGCACTGTGATGGCCGGTTACGGGGATGCGAAGCCAGAGGACCGGAAGTCTCCTCCTGGGCTACAGACCATAGGCAAGAGAGCCTGTCTCAGACTAGAAGTCAAAAGAAAGACTGGGGTGTAGCATGTGTGAAGATATGACCCTAGCAGGTGTGAAGCCCAGTTTCCCTCTCAGTACAGGAGGAAGTGGGGGGGGCATGCTGACAGAAAGTGGGAGGGGAGGTGTCTGAGAAGCAGGGGACCTGGGGAGAGCCTAGGGGACAGAGCTGTTCCCACAGCATCAAGAAAAGAATCCTAACAGAATCCTAGAGGGAGCCCTAGGGTGAAGGGTTGGTTGGTAGGGGGAGATGAAGTGAGTCACTTCCTGGATGATTCACTCCCACTGGGCTGGCTGCATGCCAGGATCTTTGGGGGGTTCCTGGGGTCGGTCACTATGGGCAGGGTTGGGGGGAGGGACAGGGACAGTGTCTCTAAGAGGGTCTCAGTCTTTACCTGACTGGGTTCCCACGAGGCTCCGGGTGAAACTCACCCCCTTAAAGCTGGGGTGATCCTGAGGCTGGATCACCCCAGCCTGGCGACTGTCAGCCTCAAGTTAGAATTCTTCCTTTTCTGGGGCCACAGTGTGGGATTTCTCCTCCTTTCACCCATCAGAACCCAGTTCCTCTTTGTGTGACAGACCACAAAACGACCTTCCCTCCAGGATGGGCTCTGGGGCAACTTCACAGTTTCTAAAGTCTAGTGCCAGTACCTGTCTTTCTCTGTGTGACCAGTCTTGGTGCCTTCCACCTTGAGTTTTGAGACAGGGTCTCATGGAACCTGTGTTCATCACGCAGGCTAGGCTGGGCAGCCAGCGAGCCTCAGGGATCTGCCACAACACTGAGATTACAAGTGTGTCACCATATCCAGCCCCCTTTCCATGGGTTGTTCACTGACAGAGCCCTCTTCCCAGCCCTCAAGTAACTTTTTGTAAAATAATATTGATTTATTTTTTTATGTGTATGGATGCTTTGTCTGCACGTGTGTTGCCTCGTGCCTAGGGAGGGCAAAAGATGGCACTGGTTCTTCTGGAACTGGAGTTAAAGATGGTTGTTAGCCACCCTGTGGTTGCAGGGAACTGAACCCCCTATTTCTGGAAGAACAGCAAGTGCTCTTAACCACTGAGCCAAGTCTCCATTGCCTTAAGTAACTCCATTAAGACTCAAACCATGCGAGGCCAGCCTGGTCTACAAGAGCTGGTTCGCTGGTTCCAGGACAGGCTCTACAGGTTTTTTCTAAAGAGAAACCCTGTCTCGAAAAACCAAAAAAAAAAAAAAAAAAAAAAAAAAGACTCAAAACATGGTGGAATGGGTGTGATGGTGCCCACTGGTGAGGCCAGCCTGCTCTACCTAGGGAGCTCCAGGTCCCCAGGCTACATAGCAAGACCCTGTCTCATCAACAGCCACAACACAAAACAGAAGTAGGAGAATTTATTCTAAATTCGAAACCAGTCCAGGATACATAGCTACAGTGTCAAACTCTGCCTTAAAAAGAACAAAACAAAACAAATCAAAATCAAAATGAAGTTAGGCCTGGTTGCACAAGTCCTCAGAAGGGGAAGCAGGAGGATGAGAAGTTCAAGGTCATCCTTAACTACCCTGAAATTTTTGTCTCCTAAGAAACCCGGAGAAGACTCAGGGCAGCATCATGAGTCAGGGGCTGCGGTCGCGTCTGATCTCCACCAAGACAACGTGAGGTTTGGAGCTTGGAAAAAGATTAGTGGGTAAGCAGGCTGGGAGGTGAAGGCAAGGCTGGAGTAGAGTCACCCAGGCAGGGTGGGATCCTAGTCCCCTCACCCTGAGCTGGGCTCTACGCCACTACCCTGAAGACACTGGCCAGGCTGCCCACATCTGGAGGCTTGGAAGTTAACCAAACAGGAGCACAGCTGCTCTTTTCTGCTCCCAGACACATCTGGTTCAAATTCCCAGGCTCAAAATGGGAAGCCAGGAGTGGGGGTAGGAAGGCAGGAGTGGTTCAGATTCCCAGGCTCAAAATGGAAAGAAAGCCTTTGTGCTTGGTGGGGGAGATCCCCCAGCATCTCACCCAGAAAATAATTATCACAACAATAAAACAGTGCCCACTTAATTCTCTCTCCCACCCCCTTTGTATGTGTGTGTGTGTGTCCCTGCGCGCCTGCATTGAACTTGCTCTGTAGACCTCCAACTCACAAGATCTGCCTTCTTTAGTGCTAGGATTAAAGACATCAGCTAGGCTGGTTGGTTGGTTTTGGTTTTGGTTTTTGGGATAAGGTCTCACTGTGGCCTCAAACTCACGCGCAGCAGAGAATGACCTTGAACTAGCACAGAATGACCTTGAACTTCGAATCCTCCTGGCTCCACTACCAGGGTACTGTGCTGGCAGACATGGACACCACACCCATGTGTTCAGTTAATTCAAACTGTGAACCAGAAAGTTTCTGGATAAACTCTTGGCCCTTGAAACAGTACCATAAAATGCAGCTGGTCTTGTTCCATTTCACAGAGGAGGAAGGTGAAGCCCAAGGTCACTGTGACCCAGCCCAGTGAGGACAGGGAGGCCCGTCTCAGCAGCTGTCTGCCACCAACTGTGCCCCACTGGGACTCTAGTTCCTGGTTCCAGAGGCCACAGGCCCCTGAGCTGCCTGACACTTGCCACCTGTTGCTGGCACGCAGGCCAGTCATTGTGGTTGGGGTAACCCCAGCTTGCACCTCAATTACATTTCTTCATTGTTTGTTATCGAGTTACTTAGGTAACTCAGCAGTAAGATAGCGGTTGGAGGAACCCAGGGTGGGGCGGGAAAGTCCAAGTTCAAACTCGGTCTGACATGATCCCTTCAGCCAGCAGCTCAGTCCGAGGCAGGTCCCAAGGAGCATCTCTGCGGGGGCGGTTCCCACTCTCTGGGGTCACTCTCACACCGGCAAGTGTCCGCATAAGGGCGCCTGTACAGGCGACTGACCAGTGGAGTTTACTTTATCCTGTATTGTTTTTTCTTAATTTTATTACTGTATGTACATTTTGCCTGCATGTATATTTGTGAACTGCATGCATGCCTGATGCCTGAGGAAGCCAGAAAAGGGTGTTGGGTCCCCTGGAGTTACAGACGCTTGAGAGCCACCATGTGGGTGCTGGGAACCAACCAGGTCCATTCTTAATGCTCTTAACCTCTGTGCCATCTCTCCAGCCCGCAGCCTGAATTTCTTTTTCTTTTGTTCTTTTGAGGCAGGGTCTCGCTGTGTAGCCCAGGCTGACCTGGAACTAGTGACCCTCCTGCCTCAGCCTCCCTAACTCCGTGTGTCACCACGCCGGCTTTGCCACTCCCTTTATATGTCCCCGTGCCTCAGTTTCCTCTTAGTCTCCAAATTGGCAGCAGTAGAGCCCAGCACCCCTGAGAGCCTTCTGAGGCACACAGGTGCGTGGACTTTGCCTGTCCCTGCCCTGCCTGGCTACGTCCCGCGAGCTTCCTCCCGGCCCCGCGCAACCCAGAGGACTCACGGAGCAGGAGGCGGCGGTGGGCGCCTCTCATGGTGGCGCGGAACGGCTGGCGTCTGGGCTGGCTGCGGGTGGTGGCGGCCTCTTGGGCTGGGCCTTTATGCACCGGGCGTGGGCAGGGCCCTCCCCGGAACTGTCCTCCCCGCTGGAAAGTAACAGGAAAGTGCTGGGGAAACAGCCCTAGGGCGCGGCGCGCGCCCGCGCCTGGAACAAACGCGACCCATCGCGCGCGCGTCCTGGACACCCGCCCCTCGGACAGGCGGCCGGCCGGCTGCAGAGCTGGGCGGCGCCGAGGAGGTGTCCTGGGACAGTCACTGCGAAAAGAACTGGGTGGAGCTCCCACCGGAGCGACGCCCCGGGCTCCTGAGCGAACCCCATTCCCAATAGTAGGACTTTACCCCCACCCCTCTTCTTTTCCAGGAGGGAAACTGAGGCTCATAGAAGTCAGAGGCCAAATAAGAATCAGAGGAGGGCAGAGGACCCTTCTGGAATGCCAGGCCGGGAAGGAGAAATGTCAGGGATTGGAGATGTGACTCAGTGTGTGTAGTGCTTGCTTAACAGGCTCGAGGCCATGTCTAGTTACAGTGTCACCTAAACGGGCGCGGGCCTGTAACCCTAGCCCTAATTAGGCGATCAAAGTCAGCTCTCGTGTTGTCGTTTTGTCGCATTTGAAGCCTGCCAGGACTTTGCCTCACAAAGAAAAAAGGGGTGTGGAGGGCTGTGCCCTCCTATTGTAATCCCTGCACCAAAGCATAGGCTAAACCCAGGCTGTCCTGGACCTCGTAAGAGTTCCAGGCCAGTCAGAGATATGCAGATAGGTTGTCTATCTCAAATAAAATAAAATAAAATAAATAAAATAAAATAAAATAAAATGGAGGAGTACCAGCACAACATCTCAGTGGGTAAAGGCACTTGCCCCGAACCTATCCACCTTACTTCGACACCCAGGGCCTACATGATGGATGGAGAGAACCAGCCCCCTGCCAGCTGCCCTCTGACCTTCACAAGCACAGGTCCTAAATTGTATATCAACAAGTACAATGTACTAAGAACTTAGAATTAAACAGAGGAGATTTGACCATTGGACATCTCTAACCACTGCAGGGCTTTTTGGTTACACGTGATGAACACTGGTTTCCTGTTTGAAGAACTTGTCATATAACTATCATATCTTTTTATGTGGTGTGTGTGTGTGTGTGTGTGTGTGTGTGTGTGTGTGTGTGTAACCCAGGGTTTTGTGTATGCTCGGCAATCACTCTACCATGTGAACTATGTTCCCAGATACATCTAGTGATTTTTCAAAACATCACTGACTTTTTTCCCCCTTTTTTTTCTCTGAATCAGTATCTCAGGCTGAATTTGAACTCTGTGTAGCCTAGGAGAGCCTTGAACTCCTGATTTCCCCACCTCTGAGGCCTAAGTCTGCAGGAGCCACAGGCCTAACCCCCCAGAGCTGGAGGCCTCCTTTTCACCTCCCTAAATTCCAAGGCACAGTGATGAATGTAGCTACGAGGCACACAGCCTGTCATGGTGGTACTCATGAGGCCAAGGCGAGAGGATCCGTGGTTAGCCTGACTAATGTCACGAGAGAAAAATAAAACAAAATTAAGGAAGTTGTAGAAAGCACGTGCTGTTAGGGCCAGAGGGATGGCTTCCTGGTTAAGAACACTGGTGGATAACAGCACTGGCCACTCTCCCTGAGGTCAGGGTTTCCTGGTTAAGAACGCTGGTGGATAACAGCACTGGCCACTCTCCCCGAGGT
>NW_004949188.1:269898-286526 GCF_000317375.1 Microtus ochrogaster
GGATAACAGCACTGGCCACTCTCCCCAAGGTCAGGGTTTCCTGGTTAAGAACGCCGGTGGATAGCAGCACTGGCCACTCTCCCCGAGGTCAGGGTGGATTCCCGGTTTTCTCACGGCAGCTAACCACTGTCTGCAACTCCAGATCCAGAGGATCTGATTCCCTCTTCTGGTCTCCACAGGCATGGCTTACACTGGTGGACAGCTACACACACAGAGAACTGACCAAGGCCAAACAAAATCAATAATGAAAATAAAGACATGAGGCCAGGCAGTGGTGGCGCACACCTTTAATCCCAGCACTTGGGAGGCAGAGGCAGGTGGATCTCTGTGAGTTCGAGGCCAGCCTGGTCTACAGAATGAGTTCCAGGAACCAGCCTGGTCTACAGAGCTAGTTCCAGGACAGGCTCCAAAGCCACAGAGAAACCCTGTCTCGAAAAAACAAAAAAACAAAAAAAAAAAGAATGAGTTCCAGGACAGCCAAAGATACACAGAGAAACCCTGTCTTGAAACCCTCCCCGCTGGAAGACACAATGTTTTCCTCAACTTTCTATTCCAGAAATATTTTGTAAAAATAAAATAATGTTTTATTTGGAAAAATTCAGGTTCTTACACAGTTTCTAGATTTTAAGTTCAAAATATAAATCTTTATTTGCACCTTGTCAATTATAATGGTGTTTTAAATGCATTGGGTATAACTATTGGCCATCATATATCTCCATCTTCCTACCTCTGTTTAGAAGGGGGTAAAAATATTGCAATTCCTTTCTGGTCTGTCCTCCTCCTGTCCTTACGCTAGACCCATTTTCCATATTTTAGTAAGTGAAAGGCCATTGGGATTGAAGTTTGTGGAAGGAAGATTATGGCCAAGGATTCTCAGCAAGTAGAAGTTTCTCTTTAAGCCTTAGTGTGTGAATTAAAAACTAAAAGAAAATGTGTGGTACAAAGTAATTCACAGGGGACATTGAGAAGGGACCAGTGGCGGCATCAGGAAAGCATGGCTGTGAGATGGCCAAGTCTTAGCTCAAGATTTAATCTGTTGAAATAAGAGCGGCGGGCTGCGTCCCCGGCACCCGGCTGCCCGCACGGCTAGCTTTACCCGAAATAATTACATGGAAACTGTATTCTTTCAATCACCGCTTGGCCCATTATATCTAGCCTTTTCTCGGCTAACTCTCACACCTGGACTAGCCCATTTCTTATAATCTGTGTAGCCTACAAGCTAGCTTACCAGAGAGGATCTTAACCTGCGTCTGTCTGGAGTGGGAGAATCATGGCAACTCTCTGATTCAGCTTCTTTCTCCCAGCATCCTGTTCTGTTTACTCCTCCCACCTATGTTTTAACCTATGGGGGCCAAGCAGTTTCTTTATTATAATTAACCAATGAAATCAACAGATAGAAAGATGACCCTCCTCCATCATTAATCCCTTGGGGTTTGAGCAAGAGACAGTTGAGAGGAGGAGGAGGGGAGATAAAGGGCAGTCCAAATCCAGAGTGGAATTTGGGCTTTTTTTCCCCCCCAGAATAAGAGACCTTAGGGTCCACTGTCCCTAGAGACCGGCAGTCAGAGCCTCCCTGGGATTTGGTTTTCCTGTGTGTTGAATGAGATTAAGCCAAACATGGAGGCCCACGCCTATTGTCCCAGCACTAAGAAAGTAGAGCCAGGAGGATCAGGGGTTCAAGACGGACATATCCACAAAGCATGATGGCGATTCTTGGTTGTCACCTTGGCTACATGAAGCCCTAGATGATTGGCGTGCCTGTGAGAGATGCTTTTAGTTGCTTAGATCATCTGAGGTAGGAAGAGTAGGAAGAGCCATCTTAAATATGGCCACACCTTCTGGTGGCAGCCTACACAAAGGACATGGTAGACAAAGCTTTTCCTCTTTGCCTGCTGTCCTCACTGCCACTGACAAGTTTGTTCCTTCCCTGACATCAAGCCCACTTCTTCAGTATCCTGCCGTACCCTGAAGATCAGCTGAGACCTCCAGATTCATGGACTGAACAGCTACTGGATCCTGGACTGTAGGGGGACAGCCATTGTTGGACTACCTGGACCACAGCCTGTAAGTCACTATAATAAATCCCATATAAATATTTATTCTACCAGCTCTGTTACTCCAGAGAACACTGACTAGAACACATAGCAAGTTCAAAGTCAGCCAGGGCTACACAAGACACTGGCTCAAAACAAAACAAAAACTAGACTAAAATAAAAGCCATGTATGGTGGCCCGCAGGAGTCATCCAGCACTCAGGAAGCAAAGGCAAGAGGATTACTGTGAATTCTGGGCCAACTAGGTCTACAGACAGACTGGACCTCAACCAAAACAAAACAAAGGGTCTGGAGAGATGCTCAGAGGTTAAAAGCACTTGCTGTTCTTCCTGAGGACTAGGGTTTGCTTCCTGTATGCCCACAGTGGCTCACAACCACTTTAATTCCAGGGGGTCCAACACCTTCTTTTTACCTTTTTTTTTTTAAATAAATTTTATTTATTATTTATTATGTATACAGTGCTCTGCCCACATGTATTTCTGCAGGCCAGAAGAGGGCACCAAATCTCATTACAGATGGTTGTGAGCCACCATGTGGATGCTGGGAATTGAACTCAGGACCTTTGGAAGAGCAGGCAGAGCTCTTAACCACTGAGCCATCTCCACAGCCCTGTCCAACACCTTCTTCTGACCTCCCTCAGCACCAGGCAGGCTCAGGGTGCACAGATGTATGTGCACGCAAGCATGGATATACAGAAAATAAAAATAAACCTTTAAAAACAGAACAGCAGATTCCAGTGTTCTGAGGGTCAGGGTGAGGAAGGACAGAGTAACAGGAGAAAAAGTTTCAGGCTGATGGCTCTATGATGTCCCCTCCTCTGTCACTGACATCCCAAATCTGACCTGTTTGCAGGTTGAAATAGACCCCTGGCTCCACTTCTCATGCCCCATCCCGGCTCCCATCCTCTAGCCTCTCCCCAGTGCACACTCCAGTCAAGACACAACCAGGCTGTTCTGGAACTCACTATGAAGACCAGGCTAGCCTCAAACTCAGAAAGAATTTGCCTGCCTCTTTCTCCTGGATGCTGAAATTAAAGTCGAGGTTTTAATCATAGTATTGTTGTTGTTACAGGTCTTACAGTGTTATCTGACACTTACTTCTGTGTACCTGGCTTGTGTTTGTTTGTTTTGGTGTTTTTCTCAGTGCTAGGGAAGAATCCCACGGTCTGGAGTATGCCAGACAAATGCTCACCACTGACCTAAGTCCCTCGTCCCTGTCAGGGTCTTTGCAGCGGGGGACAACTCTGTCAGACTCACTAGGTAACCTCTGAAGGGCCCCTGCTCTTCGGTTTGGGTTTGAATATCACTGGGCCTCCCACACCTTCATCTCAACAATAAGGTCACCTCTTGGACCGGCAGTTCTTGCTCTTTCTTTCTTCTTTTATCTTCTCTTTTATTTTCTCTTTATTTTTCTTTTGGTGTGTTTACAGTGTACATAGGTATGTGTGTGCTTGCCTGTGCATGCTGGTGTCTTTCTCAACTTCATTCTATGTTATTTTCTTGGACAAGGTCTCTCAGCGAACCCGGAGCTCACCCCCCGGGTTAGCCTGGCTGGCAGCAAGCCCTGAGAGCTGCCTGGCTCTGCCCCCTCCCAGGCCCGGGTGTTTTGTTTCTATTTCCCACAGCATTATCGTCTGTACACCAGAAACTCAGTCTTATGTCTGACCCTCTTCCCTCTCTGCTATTTAGTCCCCAGGCAGGACTTTTATCATTTTTTTTTTAAGTTGGAATCTGGCCTTATAGCTCAAGCTGGCCTTGAACCCATGATCCTCCTGTGTCAGCCTCCAGAGGGATGGGATTACTATGCCTGATATACTTTTTTTTTGAATGTTTATGTGTATGGGTATTGTCTGCATGTTTCTGTGTACCACTGTGAGGCTGATGACCACAGAGGCCAGAAGAGGATCAATTCCCAGAACTGCAGTTACAGTACAGTGTAAGCCACCATGTAGGCGCTGGCAATGGAACTCAGATTGTTTGTTTCATTTTTTGTTGTTGTTTTGTGTTTTGAGACAGGGTTTCTTTGTGTAACAGCTCTGGCTGTCCTGGAACTCACTGTGTAGACCAGGCTGACCTTGAACTCTGCCTCTGCCTCCCCGAGTGCTGGGATTAAAGATGTGCGCCACCACCCAGTACTTCTATCTCTTTTAATCTTAGTAAAATTTTGTTTTAATATGGAATTTTAAATTTACTTTTATGTATCTGTGTGCATGTTCATGGTTCATGCAGGTCCCCAAGGGGGCCAGAAGAGGACACTGGGTTCTTTGAGCTGATGGATGCTGAGCTCTGAACTCATATGCTCTGTTGTCGCAGAGTTCTTTTCTTTCTTTCTTTCTTTCTTTCTTTCTTTCTTTCTTTCTTTTTTTTTTTCTTTTTGGTCTTGTTTTGTTTTGTTTTTGAGACAGGGTTTCTTTGTGCAGCTTGGTTGTCCAGAAACTCACTCTGTAAACCAAGCTGGCCTGCCTCTGCCTCCTGAGTGCTGGGTTCAAAGGTGTGCGCCAGCACTCTCAACTGCTGAGCCGTCCAGCCTCCCTCTCATATTATGCTTATTCTTATTATAGGTGCAATAGATAATTGATATCTATTGTGCACCCCACCTTTTTCCACAGTGTTGTGGGTGAAAGCCCGAATTCAGCGTCCTTTATTGACTGGAATGTCAGCCATTGCTCTTTCTCTGTAGCCTTTCACAGCAATTAACACTTGCTCATCCTCCCAATAGCTCCGGGCAGCATGGTTTCCACTTGACATATGGGGGAAGCCTGCAAGAGTATAATGAATTGCTTGGTGGCTCTAAACCACTTCAACCTACCTCAAAGCTCTGCCCTTTGGGGGAGTGATGTGTTTTCTTTGAGCCTCAATTTCCCCATCTGTGAGTGGAGCTTCTCCTGGCGCCCACGGGGATCCTGAGGGAATGACCAAGCTGCAGGAGAATTAACGAAAAGACTAGCAGCTGTCTTTGGGGTGTGGCAAGCAGACTGGGACCTCGACGTCCCACCGGCGCAAGCCCAACAGCGCAGGGCAGGGCAGGGGTCGGATTGAATCCCGGGCGGAGGGACCATAACAGGATGCCACCGGCTGGAGACAATGGCAGAGGAAGAGGCCGGGCAGCTCCTCGCGGATGAGCGGGCACTGGGCTCCAGCAGGGCGGCCGCGCAATTGTGAGCTGGGACAGCTGTCGCCGAACCAGGAAGCCCCACGGGAGAGGGAAGAGGGTGGGAAAGCTGTTCTTCCTCCTACAGTCCCGGGCACCCGGGTTCCCCCAGTCTGGCGCCCCACAGCTGCAGATTCCTGGCCTCAGAGATCTACTCCTCGCCCTGTCCTAATGAATCCCGGTCGATCTGTGTGTCGGCAGTCAGCGCAGCGACTGTATTTATAGTCACTGACAGTGCTGCGACAGCGCCTAAATATAGACATTAGGTTATTTGGAGCCCCGGCCCTGAAGTAGGGTGAAGGGAAGCACACCTGCCACCTGATTTTTCACTGTCTCTAAGGTCACCCGGCCTGACAGGGCCCTGAGGCTGGAGCCGTGGGGGTTCCCTGGGGGACAGATGTTGGTGCTGGGATGTGCCCTGGCAAGATGAAAGCTGGAGAGAGAGAGAGAGAGAGAGAGAGAGAGAGAGAGAGAGAGAGAGAGAGAGAGAGGCTGTTGTCTTACTCAGAACTTGCAAGGCTGAGGCAGGAAGATCTTGAGTTCAAGGTTGGCCAGGCTGCTTAGTGAGAGGGGGAAAAGAAAGGAGGGGAGGGAAAGAGAGAGGAGGAGAGGAAAGGGGAGAAGAGGGGAGGGGAGGGGAGGGGAGGAAAGAGTCAGGGAAGGGGCAGGCAGCAGTCAAAGTGGATCCCACATAAAAGGAGAGGCGCTTGGGGTGTAGGTCCCTGAGAGAGAGACAAACTAGTTTGGGGGGAATGCACCTATTAGCGCCCTGGGTACCACATCCACCTCCTCTCCCCACTGTGGGGCCGCCTGAGAGAAAGGGCAGAAGTGTGACTTGAGTGTGCCTAGCTTCTAAGAAATAAAGGCTTCAGGAAGCTGCAGGGGCATCCCCAAACCCCAAACAAGCCTAGCACCTAGCAACACACTTCCCCTTTCCCATGGGCCTCAGCTCACTAGTGCCAACAGCTGGGGCTGGGACAGAAGTGGGGGTTAGGGCTATAAATAGACCAAATATAAGCAGCTGCTGCAGCTCAGTCCCACAGGAAGCCCTGCTGAGGAGGTTCTTCACAGCCAGCTGCACCCCATCCAGACAACCATTGATCACCAAGGTTTGGGGCAGGCTGGGAGAATTCAGTACTGAGGTGTTTGACAGGGAAATCATGGAGTTTCTCCTCTTCCTTCCGTGGTGGGCGCGGAGCCCAGAGTTTCGCTTGGGCTAAGTGTGGGTAGTACCCCAGAGACACGGTCCGGCCCTGGTGAGTAAGACTGTCAAAGGCAGTGTGTTATCATGAGTGCCACTGAGATTTTAATGTAAACCTTCCCCAGAAGCCCTGCAGAAAACCCCTGGAATGCTATACAGCTATGGAAAAGGGCAGGTAACAAGATGGCTCGGTCTCCATAATATACTCCATTTATTTACTTTAAAAGCTGAGGAGCTGGAGACTGTAGCTCCGTGGCAAAGTGCTTGCCTAATTGTGAGAGGCTGTGGACTCCATCCACGGTACCACAGACACAGACACAAGAGCCAGGTGAGATGCAGCACGGATGCTTAAAATCCCAATTCTGGGGATTTGTTTTATTTTATTTTTGTTTTTTTCAAGACAGGGTTTCTCTGTGTAACATCTCTGTCTGTCCTGGAACTCACTCTGTAGACCAGGTTGACCTCAAACTCCCAGAAAAACACAGAGAAACCCTGTCTCGAAAAACAAACAAATAAATAAATAAGAGCTGTAAGGAAAAGCAGAAGCAAAGGTTGGGGCAGGGAGATGGCTCTGTCAGTACAAGCACGAGGAGCTGAGTTCAATTCCCAGAACCCATGTAGAAATCAAGGCATGACGACACATGCCTGTCATCTCAGACTGCGGAGGCAAAATCAGGAGGATCCCTGGGACTCACTGGCCAACCAGCCTCGCCTAACCAGCGAGCTCCAGGTTCTCCATGAGTGACTATCTCAAAAAATCAGGCTGCCAAGTTTGGGGATTGGCCCTCATCTCCAGCAGCGTAATAGGAGAGTGATTAGGAAAACGTGGTCCTTGGACGTCCATACACATGCTTCCATTTGTGAACACGCTTAAACATGTAGAAGACACAAAACTCTGACACACGCACATACATACACTTGTGCACACAGATGAGTAGTATACACACTTTTTCTTAGTCTTCAGATAGGTTCTTACTATGTATTCCTGGCTAGACTGGAATTCTCTATGTGGGCCAGGCTGGCCTCGAACTCACGGGGATCTGCTTGCCTCTGCATCCCAAGGACTGGGACTAAAATTTGTGACTGGCACAAATTTTTTGTCTTAATTTTTTACTTACATTAAAAAACTTATTTTGCAGCTGGGTGTGGTGGTGCATGCCTTTAACCCCAGCACTTGGGAGGCAGAGGCAGGTGGATCTCTGGGTTCAAGGCCAGCCTGGTCTACAGAGAGAGTTCCAGGACAGCCAGGGCTACATAGGGAAATCCTGTTTTGAACCTCCCCTCAGAAAACAATAACAACAACAAAAACCCACTTTTTTTTTTTTTTCATCAAGTGTAGTGGCAGGCACCTTTGAATCCAGCGCTGGGAGGCAAAGACAGATGGACCTCTGAGGTCATGGCTAACCCGGTTTACAAAGTGAGTCTTGAAAAAACAATTATTTTGTGTGGGTATGTGTGTGTTTGTGGGTGCGCACACGTCTTAGTAATGTGTGGAAGTTAGAAAACAAGTTGTGGTGGGGATTTGCTCTCTCCTTCCAGTCTGTTCCAGTTCAAGCCTTCAGCTCTGGTCTCTGGACTCGGCAGCCGGTGCCTTTACTCCGGTCCAGCTCACTTACCCCACTTTTTAAAAGAAGAAGCAAGAGCTGAGGGCGTGGGATGAGTACACCCCCTTTGATCTGGAGAGGCTCCGTAGGAGGCAGGAGGACCACTGTGAGTTAAAAGCTAGCCTGAGCTAGGCGGTGAGTTCAAGGCCGTGCTGGAAATCCTGTTTTGAAATTAAACAAAAGAAAGAAGAGGAGGAGCCGACAAAGCTGGCAAGGAAAGCTGGAGAGAGGGAGGGGTGGACCAGCTGGCTACGCAGCTGCCAGCGTGGGAGTGGGCCTGGACACAGGCAATCCGAAGCTCTGGTGGCACTTGGTGGTGTCTCTGCCACTTGCAGACTCTTCCTCCTTCTCATTCTACAGCAGCTTTTGGGCACCTGCTTAAACCAGGGGGAGGGCCAGCCCTCTTTAGGGGTATCCTGGGCCTACAGAATGCTGGGAAGGGATTAGGACAAGGGAAAGAAGGGGTTTCCGTGGGCTCCAGGGTCAGTGTCTCCCATTGCTTCAGCTCCCTCCCTCTGGAACTCCTCAGTGTGATTTTTTTCAGAGTGTAAGCATTGCAGCTGGGATGGAAAGGTATTCTGGCAGGCAGGAGCCAAGGAATACTACCAAGCCTCTAATGGAAGCAGCTTACAGGGAAAGGGTCCTAAAGCCAGTGTTACAACTCTATTCTGGCAGGGGAGGGTTGCCCCAGCGAAGCTGTTACAGAGCCTAAGAAATGTACAGCTCTCCTCATGTCTGGGGAAGTGTAACAACTCCGTTCCACCGGGCAAAAGCTTCTCCGGAAAGTGTTATAGTTCTGCTCTCCCTCTGCTCAACTCAGCCAAAAGTTGTTACACTTGGGCTTGGGAAGTCACACAAACCTCATTCAAGAGCTTTATTGTGAGGGAAGATCCCAAGAGGGTGGCTTCTTGTAAGAAACAGCTACATATAGAGTTTATATAAGGTTTCTGGGGGGCGGGCTTTCCAGGGTGGCTTGGGGTTGGTGGGATTCTGCAGCTTGACTCAGGGATTGGTGGGATTTCAAGCACTGGTCCTGGGGTCAAGTCAGGGTCAGGGTGTTTTTCCTTGACCTCTTTCACCCTACAGTAAGTGCTGGCAAGTCACAACCACTGGGAAGAGGCAGAGGCCCATCTGCTCATCTAGTTGGGGTGTCTGCCTACGGCCTTGGGGATCATGTGTCAGAGCCTAAAAGGGGAGGTGTCAGCCGTGTGCTTAACACACTAGCAAGCCCAGCAACCAGGAGGCTGAGGCAGGAGAATCATAATTTTGAGGTCACAATGACCTCACACAGTAAGACCCTGACACTATCACCCTCATACACAGAAACTGTCCTTGGGGAGACTGCCATTTCACGCAGGGATGTATTCGTGACACAGCTGAGAACAGAGGGGGTGGGTGGCTCAGTATAGAACACCTGTCTAGACTATCCAGGCAGGGGCTGGGGATGCAATCATAATTTTACAACAATTGGGCTGATGAGATAGATGTCTTAGGTTGCCACCAAGCCTGGGGACCAGGGATTCCCAGAAGCCACACGGTGAAAGGAGGGACACAACTCTTAGACGCAACTCTCGGACCTCCGTGGACATCAGCACCACGGCCATCCACAAACACACATACGAAAAATAAACATATAAACGTAAAAGTTTATTTTCTAAATCATATGACTGACACCAGGGTCGCCAGATCTGTTTTCTCAGAAGTGCACAGTTCACAGATGCCCACTGTGGAAGCAACCCAAGGGTCAATCAGCACAATGGTTCATTCTGCAGCTGAATTCTATTCAGTCATTAAAAAGATAAAGAACCAGGCCTCCTACAGACTCCCGATTATTCCACCTTCAAGATGTGGAGATTAAGGGGTCAGTGGAGACCATCCCCTGTCTTCTCCACGACTGGAGAGGGTTGTCAGGGAAGAGTGCAAACAAGGGGTATGTTATTGTCAGCTTGGGATTAGCAACTTTAAAATGGGATAAACACCGCTTAGAACAGACGGCCGTGCTGGTCAAATGAAGAAAGTCTGAAGTCCTGGTGGCGGTAAGGACTTCTGAGCACGTCTCAGGAGTTGGGTCTCCATATTTAGAGGCTGCCAGCTGCCACCAGTGGTTTCCATCCTTAGCTGGAGCGTGATGTCTCTCAGGCTTAGTTCTGTTGAGTCCTGAAGCCTAGCTTCAGCGAGCACCCTGCCGGCGGTAAGCGTTTTAGGCTCAGGGACTTCTCCAGCCAGTACATTCTCAGCAAGTGTAAAGGTAACTCCTCTTTCCCTCTGTGAGTTCTACAGCATCCTAGGTCCATGGAGTACCAGCTGGCCGAATATGGGCAAATAAGGGGAGATAGGACCAGTCAGGAAAGAGGAGTCAGACTTGGAGGAGGAGGGCAAGAACCCAAATCCACCTCTCTGGCATGGAGAGATGACTCGGCAGTTATGAATGTTTGGTGCCATTCAGAGGACTCAAGTTCAGTGTCCAGTACCGTCAGGCTCTTCACCTTCAATTCCTTGTTGTTGGTTTGGTTTTGGTTTTTTGAGACTGGGTTTTTCTGTGTAGCTCTGGCTGTCCTGGAACTAACTTTGTAGACCCGGCTGGCCTCGAACTCTGAGTTCTATGTTGCAGAATATTTGTTTAACTATGTAAAGATGTGTTGGTGCCTAAGGTACCTGATTGGTCTAATAAAAAGCTGAATGGCCAATAATGAGGGAGGAGGTGTAGGCGGGGCTTCTGGGCAGGAAGAGTAATTGGGAGCAGGAAAAAAAAAAAATAGAGACAACAGGGAGACGCCAGGGGCCAGCCAGACACAGAGGAAGCAGGAAAGGAGGACATGCAGGATGAAAGAAAGGAAAAAAACCCCAAGGCAAAACGTCGATGAATAGAAACAGGCTAAATCTCAGGAAGAGTGTCCCAAGCTTGGAGAAGGCTCAGGCAGAGGCTCTGGGGCTGGAGCATGCCTGGTATGGAACAGCAGGAAGTAAGGGACAAGAGCAAGAGCAGGGGGTACATGAGAGATGTGTGCATGAATCCTAACACCCTGTGCTCGGGTGTCAGCCTATCGAGGTCCAGTCAGTAATAGGGATCCCTGTACATCAACAAACCAGCAAAATATAGTAACAAGACTCCCAGCAAGGAGGGAAGCTGATCAACAGTCACAGCCTGGCAGCGGCCCGAGGGCCTGGAGGATTGTGGTTGTGTTGTAGCACGGGAGAGCAGAGGTACAGGAAAGACACACGTCACAAGACTGCACCCTGCTCTCCTGCCCCTCCAAGCTGAGCAGTGTCAGGGGCCTGGTGACTGTCCTGTGTCTTCAGAGGTTCCTGCCCAAGACCAGTGTGGCTTCTCTCTGCTCTCCTTAACCCCCAGGACCCTGTCCAGCCACACCCACTCTAGTGCTGTAGTGCTAATGCTTAGAACTGTGTCGAAGAAAGGTCTGCATATAACTTTACAGGTGGGGAAATTGAGGCTAGAAAGAAATTGCTCAGGGTCACAGATGGGGCAGAGCAGGGGACAATGGTGTTTTCTTTAGCCCTTAGGTAGGAGTTTTGACTTCTGGGTAAATTCAAGAATCCAGACGACCTGCGCAGAAAGAAGGCTCAGCGGGTAAAGGTGTTGGCTACTAACCCCGACCTCCTGAGTTAAATCCCTAGGATCCACAGAGTGGAAGGAGAGAACCAACTCTCCGAGGCAGTCACCTGAGCGCCATGCACTGTGACACCTGTGCACACAGAGACACGCTGATAACAATGTCATAAACTGGACACGGTGACCAGCACTCAGGAGGCAGAGGCAGGCAGATCTCTGTGAGTTCGAGGCAAGCCTGATCTACAGAACAAGTTCCAGGACAGGCTCTAAAGCTATACAGAGAAACCCTGTCTCAAAAAACAAACCAAAAAAAAAAAAAAAAAAAAAGAAAAGAAAAGAAAAGAAAAAGACAACACACACACACACACACCCCTCCTTGATCATGTGATCCTGACTGTTGAGCTCAGACCCCTCTGACTCACACTTCTCTCTGAGCAAAATCCCAGGCCCTCATGCAGTCCATCAATCTTAGGTTGTGCCTCTCCCTCCTGGCCTCCTCTCAGCCTCCTCCTTACATGCTCCACAATGCCGGGAAAGCTAAGGACCTTTACTGGTTCATTAGTCTCATTGATAAAATGATTTAGAAATGGACTCAGAATGAAGTCTGGGGACAATTTAATTAGAGGTTAAGAGACGAGCAACAGAGCAGGAGAGGGGCAGATCTTGTCAGCTGCCTGGAAGAGAGGGCCGAGAAAGGGGAGCTGGGCCTTTGGAGCTAGGGTCTAGCAGAATCATCGAGCAGCCACAAGGCATAAGGCGGTAGTCTTCAGAGGAAGAAAGGAAGCCCAGGGTGTTGGGAAAAGCATGCAAAGATTTTGGGGAAAGAGACAGAAAAAAGAAAAAGAAAACCTTATGTTTTTCTGTCTAAGAAAAGTGGTCGTATTTAGCAGTGGTGGCTCTGTGAGTGGCTGCTCAGAGCAGGGCTTCTGGGAAGGAAAATGTGTTATCTCATTAAAGGGCAATTACCTCTCCAATCTATTTAGCCTGGCTCAAGGCAAACCCACCTTCCTGAGGTGATCGACAGACCTAAAAGATTAACTCTTTTTTTAGATTTTGATATTTTATCTTTGTGTCTGTGTAAGTGTGTGCAGGTACCCTCAGAGCAGAAGAGGGCACCAACTTGGAAGAGCCACAAATGCTTTTTCCACCTTTGAATTAAATGTTTTTTTTCTTTCTTTCTTCTTAGATTATGTGTGTGTGGGTGTTTGCCTGTGTATGACTGTGTACCATGCATGTAGTACTAATGGTAGCCAGAAGAGGGCATCATTCTCTGGAGCTGGAGTTACAAATGGTTGTGAGCCGCCATGTGGGTGCGGGGAATTGAATTCAGGTCCCTTTGAAGTAAATCACTTTTTGTTTGTTTGTTTATTTGTTTTTGTTTTTTTGAAACAGGATTTCTCTGTGTAGCTTTGGCTGCCCTGGAACTCACTCTGTAGACCAGGCTGGCCTCGAACTCAGAGATCTGTCTGACGCTTCCCAGGTGCTGGAATTAAAGGTGTGAGCCATCACCACCCAGAATTTGAATTAAATTTTAAGTGATACTAGAAATAAAGAATAATTTTGGTTGGGAGGCAGAGGCAGTTCAAGGCCAGCCTGGTACAGAAAGTGAGTTCCAGGACAGCCAGGACTGTTACACACAGAAACCTTGTCTTGAAACAAACAAAACAAACCAAAACAAACAAAAAACTTGGTGTCCACGAAGGTGCATACAGAGCCAAAATAGCTTGATAAGGAAATTCTTTTTGGAAAAACAGGGTTCAACAGAAACTGGTCCAGGCCTGCAAGAACTCTTGGTCAAAAAGGCTTTTGTCTTTTGCTCCTGACATGGGTGGTAACGGTATCACATCTTATTGGTAGGAGCAGGATTTTACAATCTGATGTGATTAATCTGTGAAAAGGGGGAGGAGAAGACTCAGGGAATCTGGGTTCTTGAGGATAACTACCTTTGATAGCAAACACACTTACACACACAGTTTTTCACAGAGAGGAGATAATAGTGTGTGTTAAGTCCCTCAGGCTGTCCAGATAGACAGAAATGAACTCAAACTGGATTATAGGAGGATTTCTGATGGTTAGATATAAGCCAGTATTCTTCAGGAACTTGTGAAACTGGTTCCCATCTACCAAAAGGAGTCATTTCCCTTACCTCCGGCCAAAAGGGACATATGGCACCTATGGACCTGTGGCACTACCAGCATGTCAAAGCACATGCTGCCTCCAGGAGTTCTTCAGTATCACAAGTACCTGTTACACATTTCAAAGTACATGCTTACATCCTAGCCCTTCTCACCTCCTCCTTTACGGAAACTCCCTCCAGCGCATGGGATTTCCCTCTCCGACTCATCCTTCTTATAAACCAGCTACTCTCACTGTTCTCTCTTACTCTTGCTATGCTTGATGCTTTCTCTCCCTGAACTAGTCAGGGTTCTCTAAAGGAGCAGAATTTATAAAATGAATTTCTCTCTTGCTCTCTCTCTCTCTCTCTCTCTCTCTCTCTCTCTCTCTCTCTCTCTCTCTCTGTGTGTGTGTGTGTGTGTGTGTGTGAGAGAGAGAGAGAGAGAGAGAGAGAGAGAGAGAGAGAGAGAGAGAGAGATAGCATTCAGTAGTTATTCAAGTTATTCAGCCCATGAGGCTGGGTGTCTCAGCCGATCTTCAGTATACACTGGAATCCTGAAGAAGTAGGCTCTAATGCAGTGAAGGACTGGACTTGCTAGCCAGGTGAGAGCAAGCAAGCAAAGAACAAAAGCTTCCTTCTTCCCCGTCCTTACAGGATTCCGGCAGAAGGTGTGGTCCAGATTAGAGATGGATTTTCCCACCTCAAAAGATCCAGATTAGAAGTGGATTACTTCAGAGTAGGCAGAAATCCCTCACAAGTGTGCGGCTCCCTTTCTGAGGTTTAGTTCATTTCAGATGTAGTCAAGTAAAGAACCAAGAATAGCTGGGAGGTGGTGGCGCACGCCTTTAATCCCAGCATTTGGGAGGCAGATGCAGGCGGATCTTTGTGAGTTTGAGGCCAGCCTGGTCTACAAGAGCTAGTTCCAGGACAGGCTCCAAAGCTACAAAGAAACACTGTCTGGAAAAACAAAAACAAAAAAGAATCAAGAATAGCCATTACAATTGTAATCTCTACCATTCTCTTCTCTTCTTAGTCCTGGCCATGCTCAATTGTAGCATGAATAATAAAAACCCAGAGACAGATTTGGGGTTCAAGATGAAGATCAGAAAAACAAAACAGACAAGCCACTAGAGAGTTCTTACCTCTACCAGGGCTCAGACAAACAAAGGGGCAATCCTGTCTTCAGTGTGACTACAGACTGCAACGCTCTCCACCAAACCTTAGACTGCAATGCTCCTGTCTCCTCCTCCTTATACACCTTTCTCTGCCCAGCCATATCACTCCTGTCTCCACCTCCCTAGTGCTGGGATTAAAGGTGTGTGATCCCCCAAGGGCTGGGAATACATTTGTGTGAGTTCTGTTTCTCTTTTAGACAGATTCGATCTCCTGTAGCCCAGGGTGGCCTTGTGTCCTGGGATTAAAGGTGTGTGCCACCACTCCCTGGCCTCTTGGAGCAGTCATGCAGGCAATTTCTTTACCACCCCTGCTACTGTTAGCAGGTGACCCCACCCCCACCCCAAGCATGAAATGCCCATCAATCTGTTATGGATGCTGAGATAAACTGCTCCAGACAGGGCTCCGGGATTAGCATCTGTCTTATTGCACGTGAACAACCACTTATATAGTAGAAGTCTGTTGTCTGTGATTGGTTAGTGTGTTTCCACTGACTGGACAGTAACAGTTCATGCCACCAGGGTCTCATGTGGAAGATACACGTTACAGGAGACTCATTCATAGGCCAACTGCTGGCTACCCATGCAACTTTAGAATTCAGTGTTCTGCCTTCAGGAGCTCGGTGTGCCATGCTTCTTATTTAGAAGTGCAGTCTGCCAAGTAGTCTTGCCTGCATTTTCTCCTATACACCCCCCGACACACACAGTATGGCATGTTCTAGGCTCTATCTATCTATCTATCTATCTATCTATCTATCTATCTATCTATTTATTATTTTTTTGGATTTTCAAGACAGGGTTTCTCTGTGTATCCCTGCCAGTCCTGGTCACTTGGTCTATAGACCAGGCTGGCCTTGAACTTAGAGATCCACCCACTTCTCCCAAGTGCTGAGACTAAAAGTGTGCACCACCACCACCCTGCTTATTTTAATTTTAAATTATATGTGCGTGTGTGAGGGGGGTATGCACAAGCAGCCTTGGCCGTGACATTCTGTAGAATCTGCTGTGTGGAGGGAGGACTTCCTAGGAAGTTGAAGTCCAGTGTCTCATTAATGGGACGATTATTCTGCCCATGAGTTATCAAATGAATCCGCTTTCCTGAGGGGAGGCATTCTGGGGAGGGCAATGATGGGCTCAATTCCATTAACGCCTAGGGGAGGAGACACGATAATATGTAAGGATCTAATATTTAAGGCAGATCACACTTCATGATTTCAGCCTGAAGAAGAACTCAGCTTCCATTCTTTGGACAGGAGGAAGTAGCTTTGGATTCACAGATCTCACCAAAGCGAAAATACTCTACCTTGTCACATGGTAGTTTACATCTCAAGGGGACAATTGTGATGCTGCCTTTGCTAGTGGACTCAGTGAAGCCAGAGCTGACCTGCAATGCCACTGATGAGGAAAGGGGTCCTCATCGAAACGTCCAAGCCTCCCAGTGTCTGCCTGGCTATGTTAGCATAGGGGCACTGGCATGTCTTAGAGCTAAGCTGTAAGCCTCTTTCTACTTGTCACTCCTTTG
Organism: Microtus ochrogaster; assembly: GCF_000317375.1. Lineage (NCBI taxonomy): Eukaryota > Metazoa > Chordata > Mammalia > Rodentia > Cricetidae > Microtus > Microtus ochrogaster. Next base: position 286,288 of record NW_004949188.1, read on the forward strand.
ATCTTCCTGCAGAAGTCACAGTCTTGTCTGCATGCAGGGACAGATGCAGGTCAGGTGCTAGGCTTTAGAGCAGAGATCAGGTGACATGATCAGTTAGACCAAATGTAAGGCAACAACAGAAGAATCTATACAAACCCTGGATTTAGGAGGAGGGAATAGTTTCCATGGAACTGAGCCACCCCCTCCCTGTCTTCTTCCTTCTGGAGCTTGTCTTGTACTGGAACTTTCAGTCTCTGCAG
>NW_004949188.1:286761-297277 GCF_000317375.1 Microtus ochrogaster
AAAAAAAAAAAAAAAAAAAAAAAAAATTCCTCTGTTTCTAGGGTTTTACACAGTGTGTCCAGGGATGACTTTGAAGACCAGGACAGGTCAAGCCTGGGCCTCCAGCTCCTCTCCTTGAGGAGCTCAGAGGTCATTTCCTGGAACACAACTGGGCCAGGAGCTGGATTCCTCTCCCCATCGTCACTTGGATTCCACACGAGCGGTCCCTTTTGGGAAAACAGAAATAATTTTCTTGGAAATGGATTGTCTATTTGAATTATGATGTTTGTTGTTGGTTTTTAAATACACTTCATTTGGAATGAACTAAACCCTAAAAATGGAAGGCACAAATGTGAGAGATTTTTGCTTCATTTGAAGTGGGGAGATGCTTGAGATAAGAAGACACACTTTTAATCCAGATCTTTCATCTTCATCTACTCTGGGCCACACCTTCCTCTGGAAGCCTACAAGAGGGCATGGACGACGGAAGGTTTTCCTCTTTACTGGCATTAGAGCCTCTTTCTTCAGGGTCCCCGCATACACTACAGACCAGGTGAGACATCCAGCCTTGTGGACTGAACAGCTACTGGATTCTTGGGCTTTCCATTCATAGACACCAATTTTTGGATTAGCTGAAGCACAACTGTAAGCCATTCTATAAATCCTCATATATATGTATATACATAAACACAGATATACATATATGTATATACACACACATATATAAGGAGAGAGAGATATTCCTTCTATAAGTTCTGTAACTGTGGAGAACCCTGACTACTGCAGATTTTGGCACCAGAAGTGGATCCAGAGCAGCAGAAGGATAAGGGTGACTTTTTCAAGTATCTGGCATAGGTTTTCCCATTTGCCAACAGCTAATGAAGCCTCTCCTGGGAGCTCAGAGAGAACTGAGAGCCCATGGTGAGGACACTTTACAAATTAAGGAGAAAAATGCCACCCATTATTCCGACTCACCAATTGTAGTAATAGGAGCAGCGGGGCTGCGTTCCCAGCACCCCGGCTGCCTGCCCTGCTAGCTTATGCCCGAAATAACAACACACAAACTGTATTCATTTAATCACTGCTTGGCCCGTTTCTATCTAGCCTCTTCTAGGCTAATTCTCACATATTAATTTAGCCCATTTCTAATCATCTGTGTAGCGCCCCTAGGTGAGCTTACCGGGAAGATTCTAGCCTACGTCCATCCTGGGTCGGAGCTTCATCGCGTGTATCTTCCCAGGAGCGGGGAGCATGGCGTCTCTCTGAGGCATCTGCTCCCGAGAGGAGAGCTGTGGAGTCTGATCTCACTTCCTCTTCCTCCCAGCATTCTGTTCTGTTTACTCCTCCCACCTATCTTCTAACCAATGAGGGCCAAGCAGTTTCTTTTTATTTAACCAATGACCTTTCTCCATCAACCAATTGTGAGCAGGAATGCGTCTGGTGGTTCTATATAGGAAACTTTGGACAGTTGCAAAATAAGGAAAGTGATGGCGCTGGTCAGTTGCTCTCAGCATCTCTGGTAAATTAACAAAAGATAGGAACGAGCTTTATGTTAACCAAAGTCTAGCTTCTCAGCATGTGCTGAGGACAACAATGAATTTAGTGATAAGATTGACAGGCTCCAGTATAAAAGGAAACAGGATAAAAGTTTCTAAGTATGCCCCGGAAGAGAATCTTTCCAGCAGCCATAGACCTCAAGCTACAGAACATCAAAGAGAAGCCCACATGAAAAGGCCGGCTGAACCACAGCAAATACTCAAGCCCCAGCCTCAGACAGTGTCTGCAGTTAGGCAAGGGCATTAATTGGTAAAGTATGGAATCCTGGGACTTGAGATGCGGATGTGTGGGAGGACTCTATTAGGGCTGAGAACTGTGAGCTCTCAGGCTCTCAAGGGTTAATCTCACCTGGGGGGGTAGGGGTAATCACTCCACCCTCTCCCCCCCCCTTGAAATGTTATCATTGTCACCTGTGACTGAGGAAGTTCATTCTTCATTGTCTTCTAAACCAGCTGTGAAGGAAATGTCAGGCAACACAGTACTGATGCCCCTCGGCCACCAATAGCTGCCTCTAGACCTATAACCAGACTTAAGGCTGGTAAGGGGAGGTAGAAAGTGTAGTTCATGACAGTGGGCCCATGATCACGGAATCCACTGGTCTCACCCTGTTCTCCACTATCCCAAAGGAGCTGACCTGATGAAAGATGGGATGGTCTTCTGAAGACATAGTTCCAGTGTCAATTAGATGGCAGCAGCATGGAGGGCAGGGGCAGGGTTCTCTAGAAGGTGCTATATGCTTTGAATCAGCATCCAGTATATGGTACAGTTTCTCCCATAGCCAGGATCTGTGGGTCCAGGAGTCAAGGCAGGATGGAAAAGGCAATATGTACAATCATTACACCCCAGTGAGTCCCTAGGAAAACGTTTCCTTCCTGTTCCCACAACCTTAAGTTTTGCTGGCCTGGAAGTGTTGGCATGATATTGGGGAGCACTCCTGCCAGGAGCCACAGCAAACCTTCAATTGAGCTGGAAGCTCAGAACTCCCCCGGCCACTATGGACTTCTACTGACCTAAAACAACAGGCTATAACTAGTTTTCTGCCCAGAAAGGTGAGAACAGATGTGTTTAACAGCCTGGTGACCTTTGGGCTACCTATGTGGCCAAGACTACACCAGATCCTCCCCTAGACCCTTATCTCGAATTTATTTTCTCAGTTAATCTAGAGAACCCAGCTTTATGGAAGATATAATTTGTCTTTACAAAGAGTTTTGAAGTGGTCATGTTTTTAATTTGCTGTGCATGTGAGATTTAGTGAATTATCACCAGGAAACTTCACCAAATTGTGCTGTGCTTAAAAATGCCTCAAATAAACTACTTGGCATCAGACTTGAAGTTTGAACCACCATTGGACTGTTACCCTGCTGCCTGTGGTGTTTGCAGAGACCCACACAACATGGCTGCATTTAAATCATATCAGGTAGATCAGGCCCAAGGACATAGCAGACACTCCAGGTTGTGGAAAGGGCACAGCTCCCTCCCATGGGCTTCAGAAAATGCTGTCCCCTCACACTGCAGTGGCAGGAGGGGGAACAGCTTAGTGGTGGAGCCCTCGCCTGGCATGTGTGAGAACTTGGGTTCGATTCCTCGTGATCCAAAACAGTAAAACCCTTTGACAGTGAACAAAAACGCTGCCATGGCATGACTGCACACCACCCTACCATCTGATGCTGTGTGTGCAAGGACTGAGGACCCCTGTTCTGCTCTTTCCCTCACTACTGATAGGGCTTTCTTGATGGACCTGCACCTGACCCCCTGCTGGATCACAAATTCTCATTGATTTTAATACAAACCCAGAGTCAGATATAGGGCTAAATGTTGAAAGACCACAGAAGCAGAGTAGCCAGCCACTAATTCTTTTTTTATTATTGTTTATATTGAGCTATATATTTTTCTCCTGCTCCCCTCCCTTCCTACTCCTCCCCTTCTACCCTCTCCCATAATCCCCTCTCTTCCAATTTACTCAGAAGGTCTTGTCTATTTCTACTTCCCATGTAGATTAGATCCATGTATGCCTCTCCTCATTGTTGTCTAGGTTCTCTGGGATTGTGGACTGTAGGCTGGTTTTTATTTGCTTTATGACTAAAAGTCACTTACGAGTGAGTATATATGATATTTATCTTTCTGGGTCTGGGTTACCTCACTCAATATGGTGGTTTTTTTTTGTTTTTTTTTTTTTTTTTGGTTTTTCGAGACAGGGTTTCTCTGTGGCTTTGGAGCCTATCCTGGAACTAGCTCTGTAGACCAGGCTGGTCTCGAACTCACAGAGATCATCCTGCCTCTGCCTCCCGAGTGCTGGGATTAAAGGTGTGCGCCACCATCGCCCGGCTTCAATATGGTGTTTCTATATCCATCGATTTGCCTGCAAATTTCTTCTGTGTAAAACTCCATTGTGTAAATGTACCAAATTTTCCTTATCCATTCTTTGGTCAAGGGGCATTTAGGTTGTTTCCAGGTTCTGGCTATGACAAACAATGCCACTGTGAACATAGTTGAGCACATGTCCTTGTGATATGATTGAGCATCCTTTGGATATATACCCAAAAGTGGTATTGCTGGGTCTTGAGGTAAGTTGTTTTCTAATTTTCTGAGAAATTGCCATACTGATTTCCAAAGCATCTCTTCCAGTTTGCACTCCCACCAGCAGTGGAGGGGTGTTCCTTTTACCCCCCATCCTCTCCAGCATAAGCTGCCATCACCTCAGTGTTTTGGTCTTGGCCATTCTGACAGGTATAAGATGAAATCTCAGAGTTGTTTTGATTTGCATTTCTCTGATGACTAAGGATGCTGAACATTTCCTTAAGTGTCTTTCAGCCATTTTAGATTAATCTGTGAAAGTTCTCTGTTTAGATCTGTACCCCATTTTTTTTGGATTATTTGTTCTTTTGATGACCAATCTCTAGTGTTCTTTGTCTATTTTGGAAATCAGTCCTCTGTACAATGTGTGGTTGGTGAAGATCTTGTCCCACTGTGTAGGTTGCTGTTTTGTCTTGTTGACTGTGTCCTTTAATTTGCAGAAGCTTCTCAGTTTCAGGAGGTCCATTTATTAATTTTGCTCTCAATGTCTGTGCTATAGTGTGTGTATCCACCTTTTTATTTTCAGAACAAGAACCCTGAATCTAAACTCCTGTGTTCATCTTTTTTACTGACCATTACCAATAATAGCTTGTAACCAACCCCCTAAACAATGACAAACATCCACAGCCCAATGAAAGACTAAAAAGTACCCACCCCACCTCTTGGGAATGTGGGTGTTGTATTCTTAAAATTACTTCCTGCTGTCTGGGGCAAAGGCATCTTTAGGGGATCTTGAAAAGAAAAATTTGGCTTAATTGTCAAGTCCTGGGAGAGGTAGCTGTATCATTTGTTGTCCAGTATTTGTATAATGGGAAAGTGCAGGGCTGTCTCAAGTCTTGGCTAGAGTAGTCTGTTAGGCTGGATCATCTCAGCTAGCCATCCCGAAATCGTTCTGAGCAGTATGTAGTCCAAAACTGATTTTTAAGTGGTGTTCTTCATCTTAGTGGTGTTATCATAGACCTGGAGAAATCATTGTTGTGGGGCCCCATCCTTCTTTTGTAGACTTCAAAGGTGGTCACCATTCACTGCAGAAAATGGATAGAGACTCAAACCCGAAGTCATGTACAGGAAGGTAGATAAAACGTTTTTCTAGAATTATTTAGTACTCTATATGACCATTAACATCATGACAAATATATATATATACATATATATATATGTATATATATATATTCTTAAGAAAAGATGTTAAAGGGTCAATATAAAACCAAAGGATTATAAGATTAGTAGCAATAAAATAGCCCTTAAATATTTGTTTTTCTTCTGTCCCATATCAGGTGGCTCTTCTGACATGAGACAGAGGTTTTAGATTTTACTTTAATAAGCATGCTTGGGTTTAGAGAAGGAGAGAGCCACACTCCAGCTCCGAGTGCTGGGATTAAAGGCATGCGCCACCACGGCCCAGCTTGTATATACAGTTTTGTATTGGGTTGGGAACTCACTTATTTAGACAAAAGGAGAAGATAGTGGGGAATCTCCTTCAGCCATGACCTTAAAGAGGCTGGACCAAGTTGGGGCATGACTTTTGGGTATCCAGAGAAAGTTCCCAGCCCACCCAGCTCTCTCTCTCTCTCTCTCTCTCTCTCTCTCTCTCTCTCTCTCTCTCTTTCTCATGCTCCACACTTTGAGGTGGGACCCCCGTTCCTGTTCCATGAGTTTTTCCCTTACAATAAAGAATAATCTTAGAATACTCTTTTTAAGTTATCTTGGGATTATTTGACTCACGATTTCCCTCATGGACATGTTCAGCTTCATGATGGTATCCATAGTGTTCTTCTCCTGTGAAAACAAAAGCAAAACACCCTCCCCAATGTAACACATATCCTGGTTTCCATTTTTAAAGATGTATATCAGCTGATTTAATTTCTTAGTTTTTTTCTATTATCCATTGTCTCTCCACAACTGTTGTTCCTTTCTATCAGCATTTAGAAAATTCAAAGTATAAAAATCATTATGCAGTCTATTTCTGGGAGTATTTATCATCCCTTTCTGTTTATTTATATCCTTTAGAGTTTGATTTTATTTTTCTATAACTGCTTGCCATGTAGGATTATGTATTATACCTATAATGTGGTTTACATTGTAATAAGCAAAACACTGTTTCATTTTACAAGAAACATATGCTAAAGCACTGTCAGTCTTAATTTGTGCAGGTCTACCCATGATGGCCATAACTTCTAGCAAATGTGTGATTACCAAATCAGCCTTTTCCAAACTCAAAGCAGTTGACCATTGAAGTCATGAGTAGGTATCAATGGTGTGGTATACATGTTTTAATTTTCCAAATTCCACAAAATGGAACACATCCACCTGCCAGATTTCATTCTTTGAGTACTCTTTGGGTGACTTCCTGCAGGTAGTGGAGTTTGGTTGTATAAAGAACAAGGACTATGATTTCCTTGGCTTGTTATCAAGTGATGGAAAAATCTTTTTTAAAGTCTTTGCTATTGACATGATGTTTGCTATAAAATTCTGAGGCCTTCAACACACTTCCAATCTATAACTGATCAATTTCCACATTACCTTGTACTAGAGAACCTGGCAGACCCGTATGGGAACAGATGTATATTATGTATATGGGATGATGCCTAACCTGATTATATCTTGTAACTGTAGAAATAATAAAGTCAATTGTGTATCATAGAGTATAAATTCAGTGCTTTTAATATTCAAAACAACTTGTTCTGTATATTGTGAATAGGTAATTATGTTGAGATTTTCTTTAAGATCCCTTCATTCCATGAGAATAGCATATAATTCTGACATTTGGACAGAATCGTAAGGGTTTTATTTTACTTTACTTACATTTTCTGATTTATAACCTGCCTTTCCTGATTTACTTGCATTAGAATAGAATGTAGGGGCTCCAGTTATTGGTGTGTCCCATACAATGTGAGGATGGAACCCATTAGTTCTCTTTGTAAGTCAAATTCACTTGCTTTTGTGATAGTTGTTAATCTCCCCCCCAAAAAATTACTACAAACTCTTTGTCAGAGTTCACTTTCTTCCCATAATTTGTCAATTTCATCATTAGTAAAAGGTACTATAATTTCTACTCAGTCTATTCCTTCCAAGCAGAAATAAAAATGTTTTTATAAAAATAGAATTTCTTTCTAAAAAATAAAAAGCATAAGTTTTTAATTTTTCACTCATTTTATGTGATCCATTCTAAGATAATATCTTCCCTCTGTATTAAAATTTCTGTAGGGGAATGTTTGGAGGGTAATATGACCAGAATGCAGTTAAGATTCAGATCCACATGATCCACATGTGCCTTCTGTAATTTTTCTTCAATCTAAGTCAATTTTCTCTCAACTTCAGCTGATGATTCCCTGGTGTCGTGTTCAGCCCTCAACCAGCAAGGAAAAACGCAACACCTGGAGTTCTTCTTACAGCAGTTTTCAGGACTTTATTCACAGCAATCTATCTCCTTCTTCTCCCTCCCTCTCTCTCTCTCTCTCTCTCTCTCTCTCTCTCTGTCTCCTCTTTTTTTTCTCTCTCTCTCCTTTCCTCTCTCCTCTCCGGGCAAACCTCTCCCAGCCCTTAAGTAGGCATGGGCAACCAACCCCGAACTGCCAGGTGGGCACTGCCCATAGGTTCACGCATATGCAGGCAGATGATGATCATTGCGTGATCATAGCATAGGTCAGGCCTTAGCCATCTCAGGAGTTGATTATACATCTCCATCAGGTGTGACACCACGCAGCTCGCTACACCCTGGGACTATTTAAGTCCTTGTGACCATCTAAGGTTTCATTTAAATTAACCAGGTCATCAGGACCTATCCCAATACTGCACTGTAGATGGGAAATGTCTCCTAGCATTCTTTGGAAGTCATTAACAGACCTGTCTCGAAAAACCAAAAAAAAAAAAAAAGAGTCTGAAATTGATCGCTCCTAATTTGCACCTTTTTGAGTCTAATTTTTTGTAAACATCTTTTATAGCCTAAATAATTAATAGACTCTGCTCTTTGTACCTTTTTTAGGGCCAATTTGTAATCCCTAACAAGGCAAAGTTCTATTTACTTCTTCAAACATTCTTCCTAAAGTATCTATATTTGAATCAGATAGCAAAATGTTATCCATGTAATGGTAAACTGTGGATTGTGGACACTGCTTACGTATCATTTCTAATAGCTGACTTATAAAATATTGGCACAGGGTGGGGATATTTAACATTCCCTGTGGGAGAATCTTCCTTTGATACCTTTTAGCAGGCTGAGAATAATAAGTAGACACTTTGAAGGCAAAGTTTTCTCTGTCTATTTCTTGTAAAGGTATAGTGAAGAAGCAGTCTTTTAAATCAATAACAATACGAGGCCATCCTTTAGGTAATAGAGAAAGCAAAAGAATTCCAGACTGTAGAAAGCCCATTGGCTGACTCACTTCATTAATGGCTCTTAGATCTGTACCATTCTCCATTTTCCAGATTTCTTTTTATCAACACATACAGGAGAATTCCAAGGGCTGGTTGATCCTTCAATATGCTGGGCATCTAGTTGCTCCTGTACCAGTTGTTCTAAAGCCCGCAATTTATCTGTTGTTAAAGACCATTGCTTAACCTATATAGATTTGTTTGTCATCCATTTTAAAGGTAGGGCTATTGATGCCTTTGAAATATCAGCAGCTGTTGTGCCCTGTTCTTGTACAACCTGACTTGTTTGCTACTCTTCTTTACCAAACCTTCTAATATTTTGCCCAGAAACATAGTTAATTTATGATTTGTTTCTAAGATTTGAGGAATGTTGATCTGAGTATTCAGTTGCTGTAACAAATCACATCCCCACAAATTCATGACCCATCTTGTGCTCTGCTTTACCTGAGATAAAAGTTCCAGTCCCTAAAAGCTAAACATTTACCTCCTAAAGAGGCCAATTTGGATGCCAAGATTCTGGTGTAGTTATTGTGATATCTGTGCTTGTGTCTACAACCCCTTCAGTGACACTGCCATTTATTCATATTCTTTGTACATTTGTAGAAGTTTGCCAAAATACTTGCTTTATTTTGTTTTCTCTTCTATAGTTGTTCTATCATCCAGAGCAGTATGGTTTCTTACAATAGGCACTAGGTTCTGTTATTGTTCTGGGAAGGAGCTTTCTCCATGATGACAGGAAATGACTAAACTGAACTTGGCATGGGGTCTGTAAGAGGCCCCTCAAGGAATTTCCCAATGACAAAGGATTACCATAAATATTTCTTGCTGACCTACATTCATTAGTCCAAGGCCTGCCTTTGTCACACCTTCCACATAATACAGAAGGTGTTCCGAATGGGTTATGCTTTTAAAAAATTGTTTCTAGGAACGACCTGTTTACAATCCCTTTTAAGGTGACCTTGTTTGCCATGATTATAACATTTGACATTTTGATTTTTCCTCAAACCTCTGGAAATCACCTCTTCTATCCATGCATCATTATGGTCATGACATTCAATATTAGTTATATCTTGGATCCGTTCCTCCACCTTGCCTTTAACAGCCTAATTATCCTTTTACATAGAGAATTAGCATTTTCAAAAACCAGAGATTCAATTATTATTTGTCTAACTTCTGAATTTGATATCATTCCATTTACCGCTGAAGTCAATCTTTGTAAGAAATTGGTGAAGATGTCAATGTAATCCACCATATAAACAAGCTGAAAAATAAAAACCACATGATCATCTCATTAGATGCTGAAAAAGCTTTTGACAAAATACAATACCCCTTCATGACAAAGGTCTTGGAGAGAGCAGGGATACAAGGAACATACGTAAACATAATAAAGGCAATATACAGCAAGTCAACAGCCAACATCAAACTAAATGGAGAGAAACTCCCAGTGATTCCACTGAAATCAGGAACAAGACAATGTTGTCCACTCCCTCCATATCTATTCAATATAGTTCTTGAGGTCATAACTAGAGCAATAAGACACCAAAAGGAGATCAAGGGGATAGAAATTGGAACAACAACAACAACAGCAACAACAACAACAACAACAAAAAATCCAACCCCCCCAAAAAATCTAGAAAATAGAGAATGGTAACAGATCTAAGAGCTGTTAATAAGGTGACTTAGCCAGTGGGCTCTCTACAGTCTGGAATTCCTTTGCCTTCTCTGTTATCTAAGGAATGGCCTCTTGTAGTATTGATTTAAAAGATTGTTTCTTCACTATATCTTTACAAGAAAAAGACAGAGAAACATTTGCCTTCATGGTACTTACTTGTAATAATTCTCAGCTTGTTAAGTGATATTAATGGATGATTCTCCCAAAGAGAATGTTAAATAGCTTCACTCTGTGGCAATATTTTATAAGTCAGCCATTGGAAATAATACATAAGCTATTTCCTCAATCTATAGTTTACCATTATATGAATGATATTTTACTAGTTGACTCAAATGTAGATACCTTTTTTTTTTTTTTTTT